>NC_081389.1:5986084-6286084 GCF_030684315.1 Stegostoma tigrinum | reverse complement strand
CTGCTTTTATTTCCCAGTATCTGCAGTTCTTTAGTTTTGTATCTGTGTGTCGTTGAAACAATTTTCCTTGAGGGAAAATCGCCTAATGAAATTCTGGTAGTTTTGCATGTCCCTCACTCCAATGCTCCCTGGTATATCGAGGGATCTGGGTCACTGTGTTCAGCTGAAGAGTTGCCTTATGCTTTATTTTGGTGCCTTTCCCTAGAGCTGCCCAAGAGACGGACCATTCGGTTTCCCTGTGATGTAGCAGTGGAGTTAAGCTGCAGTGCTGTATTCTCCAATGTCATGATTGTCTATGCCAACGTTAAGACAAGGCCCTCCGATATCACGGAGTGTAACGTCTTCCTACAGAAACCAGGGGTAAGTGACGTCTGCCAGAGATTCCATATTGACAGGGCCTTCAGTGGACCTCAAGGGACATTTAAGGAAAGACTTGCAAACATTGTATTGATGAGACCTGCGAACATTGGAGCAAATAAATATTTATCCCTTGATTGTGATTGATTCCTGTTTTCTTCAATTCAGAGCTTGTCTGATTGTTCACACATTACTCATCATCCTGTTGTGAAAACCCACTGAGAATTGTGGGATGGGGATAGGAAGGCTTTTGTTATTGGTGTTGTGTGTAGGGGCATTGGAGTCACGCAGCTATTTAATGGTTGAGTGCTTTACTGAACTTGACACTTAGACCAGCTTTTTCCATGTGTGTGGATGACTATATATTAACCCATCCTCCCCAATGCAGTGGGTACAAAGTGTGTGCCCTCCTCCCCGATGCGGTGGGAACAGAGTGTGTGCCCCCCTCCTCCCTGACGCGGTGGGTACAGAGTGTGTGCCCCCCTCCTCCGTGACGCGGTGGGTACAGAGTGTGTGCCCCCCTCCTCCCTGACGCGGTGGCTACAGAGTGTGTGCCCCCCTCCTCCCTGACGCGGTGGGTACAGAGTGTGTGCCCCCCTCCTCCCTGACGCGGTGGGTACAGTGTGTGTGCCCCCCTCGTCCCTGATGCAGTGGGTACAGAGTGTGTGCCCCCCTCATTCCCGATGCAGTGGGTACAGAGTGTGTGCCCCCCTCGTCCCCGATGCAGTGGGTACAGAGTGTGTGCCCCCCTCCTCCCCGATGCAGTGGGTACAGAGTGTGTACCGCCCCCCCCCACCCCCCCCCCCCCCCACCCCGATGCAGTGGGTACAGAGTGTGTGCCCCCCCCCCCGGATGAAGGGGGTACAGAGTGTGTGCCCCCCCCCCTCCCCAATGAAGGGAGTACAGTGAGTGCCCTCTGTCCTTGTTCTGACTGCCACCACCAGCCTGAGCACATGTAGTTAGGCCCCTCCCACATTTGTCCCAGTAGCTCATGCCTTGGAGAGATATTGATGGGGGTTATCGATTGCTGTGGACCTTGTGAGTGACCTTGTGACCAAGCAGCGTGTTACAGGCTGGGCTGTGGAATGTGTGTTATGACAGTCACATGCTGCCAACTTAAAAAAAACTACACTCACGAGCGTAAGCTCATTAGTCAGGAGTGACGGCCGCTCCAATGTTGGTGTGTACACTGTGGCCTTAGGAGCTGATTTGTAAATATGAAGGTTTGTGCTTTTTAATTCTAATGGCACATCAGCCCCTTCAGAACAGGCATGTGCTTCAGGAGCGTTTTCTCCTTACCCGGTTTCATATTCCCCAATTTTCCAATGCCCAACCCAAAAGTTATTATGATGTCTTCCTGTTAAATTGCTCCCCCTGTCCCACCCAGCAGCCATTTCCCGGTTTTTACTGTCACACCCCACAACCTTGGCTGAGGGGGGGTGGGGGTGGATTGAGGGGGCTGCAGTTCCTCAGGGTCTGACTCAAGCTGACACGGGGGACAACCTGGAGGTGCCAGCCATCCGAACGCCACTGCGACTCGCTGTGCTACGGAGGGATGCCCCAGTCGGGAACATAAACATGGACAGGCTGAGGGGGTAAATGAGCTTGAGATGTCTTCTTCCTTACCATCCTGACACATGTTGAACGTTCCTTCTTTTGCCAGGGCCAGCACTTATTGTCCATCTCTAAATGCCCTCAGGTATAAGATTCAGAAAACCCGTCCTATTGCAGCCGATATTCCACTGAGCGCAGCAGTGCACTGTCCTCCTCTTAATACCCTCCCCCTCGATTCCTGCCATAGGGGCTTGGAGGGGAGCTTACAGCTGGTGGTGGTGCTCCCATGTGTCTGCTGCCCTTGCCCTTCCGGACGGAAGGGCTTGCATGTTTGGTTGTACTGCAGCGCACCTCAATGGCAGTAGCCACCGCTGCTAATGAGCATCAGTGGCTGAGAGAGTAAATTCTGAAGTCGGTGCCTGGCGTGCCGGTCGAGTGGTCTGCTTTGTCCTGGAAGGGCTGGGATGATTGTTCAGACAATTGACACCTGATTTCCTTTTGCTCCAGGAGTTGGCAAGTGCCTGTTCCGATCTCAATGGGGAGTCATCCCAGATCGACTCTCTGCTCTCGTCCCTTAATGACAACCAACAGTCAGACACTACGCTGAAAGTGTGCGGCCTGCACAAACTCGAGGTAATGACCCTTCACAACCTCAGTACCTCCCAAAACGTTTTCCAGCGGAATTAAATACGTTCGAGAAGTGTTACTGTCTAGGAAAGCTGTGATCACTTCACACCCAGCCAGCTCCCACACGTGGCATCGACCCAGATGAAATTTGCTGATGATTTAGGAATAAAACCGACCCAGAGTATCAGGAGAGTATCCGTGCCTCTACAAAATAGAATTTCATCCAACGGGAGGGAAGAGGTGGGACCTCAGCTTAAGGCCTTCTGAGAGACTGGAATGTCAACAGAAGTAGGCCATTCAGCCCATCAACCCTGTTCTGCCTGATCAAACACTGAAAAACCTTTTACCTACCTCGTCCCCATAACCCTGTGTCCCCTGGTAATCAGAAACCTATCAACCTCTGCCTTAAACATACTTGGAAACCGAGCCTTCTCAGACCTCTGTGGTAGAGAATCCCAAAAATTCACCACTTCTGAGTAAAATCATTTCTCCACGTTTCAGACCAATGCAGCATCCCCCTTCTGTTCGACTCTCCTCCTCTGGTTTTAGACACCCCAACCGGGGGAAACGTCTCAACTGTACCCACCCTGCCTATTCTATTAGGCATTTTGTCAATTTCAGTGAGATCACCCCAGGTTCTTTGAAACTCTACAATCCCCATTGGCCCAATCTCTCTCAGCAGTGCACTCCTGCTATCCTGGGAACACATCGGATGAACATCTCCCTGGAGAGTTAACTACTTATTGAAGTCTGAAACACCAGTTGTCATGCAGTCTAAATGAGGACATAGGACAGATGCGCATTAGACAGGCGGCTCCCCATTTGCCTCGCTAGACTGGAATTGAGAGCTGTGTGATGTCAGAGCTCCCTCCCAACATTTAGTCCTGAGATGAATCAGAGAATCCCTACAGTGTTGGAGCAGGCCATTTAGCCCATACCAACCATGAAAGAGCATCCCAACCCCTGCATATTTCCTCTGTCTAACCCACTTAGCCTGGACACTGTAGGTGGATTGACCACTTTTAAATGACTTAATATGTACATCTTCAGACTGTGGGAGGAAACACACGCAGACAAAGGGAGAATGTGCAAATTCCACACAGACAGTTGCCTGAGGGTGGAATCGAACCTGGGCCCCTGGCGCTGTGAGGCAGCTGTGCTAACCACTGGGCCACCCGAGCTGCACTTTCATCTCGTTAAGCTTTGGGAAGACAGAACATATTGTCTTTACCAACAACAAAAACAAAGTTGCTGTAAAAGCTCAGTAGGTCTGGCTGGGTTCTGAGGAAGGGTCACCCGACCCGAAACATTAACTCTAACTTTTCTCCTTCACGGATGCTGCCAGACCTGCTGAGCTTTTCCAGAGATTTCTGTTTTGGTTCCTGATTTACAGCATCTGCAGTTCTTTCAGTTTCTATTGTCTTTGCCTCTGTTCCCTCAGCACTAAATGTAACATCCTCCCGAGCCACCAGCTAACACAAACCATTAATAACTTCAACATTTGCCCTTGACCTGAACCACCCACTCACTGTGAAGGCCGCCTACTTCCATTATCTATAGCCTAGTTCCTCCTGAACCTCTTCCTGTGTGTTTCTCACTTTTAAAACCTCAACACCAACAGATGTGTAGAAATTAAAACCAAAAACTTAAAAAGTGGAAAATTTAAACTGAAAAATTTTAAAAATTAAATTTAAAGTTTAATTTAAAACTTTAAAAATGTAAATAAAAACTTGTTATTTATACAACATCAAGACAGCAACTTGAATTATTATAGCAACTTCAATGTAGAAGATTGTCTCAAATTAAAAATCAACAGTTGTGTTTTTCAGACAGATGATCAAGTGTTTGGGGGGAAAGTGGTGGGACCAAGATCATCTTAGGAGAAAGGGTTAGGGAGGGATTCAGGAGTACAGGGTCCAAGAAACTGAAGGCACATTCTTATCCTAGATAATTGGAGCGGCAGATGCTGGAGAATTCGAGATAACAAGGTGTGGAGCTGGATGAACACAGCAGGCCAAGCAGCATCTGAGGAGCAGGAAAGCTGACATTTTGGGCCTGGCGTCTAGGCCTGCTGTGCCTGCTGCATTCGTCTAGCCCCACACCTTGTTATCTGGCATTCTTATCCTTATGTTCACATCCTTCCATGATCTCACCAGCTGGACCTCTGTCCTCCCCTTGTAGCTTCAGAGAGCCGCCACCTCAAAGCCTCTAATCCCTCATCACCACCCCCCCCCCTTCCCAATACCATTTTTCTCCTCTTCCAGAAGGTTCCAGACGCATTAAAATTGCCCAGCGGAAAACTCAAATTCCCAGGCAATTTTCACAGCCTGCTGCATCTGGGATTCCTGACTCTCCACTTCAGTCTTCACTGTTGACGTGACTATGAGGTCACTGCTCTGTTGAAGGTTGTATCTGTTTGGGTCTATTATTCACATTTAACTTTTTTATTTGACATTAACTGAAAAAAATCATGCATTCGCTGTGCTGATCTTTTTTTTTAAAAATTCAATATGAATGAATCAAAATTGGTTCTTAATCTGCAAAAAAAATTACAGGTTGGGAAAATTAATGAATGCTTTCTACAGAGCGAGCAGTTTCTGTTCTTCAGGAACATACTCGGATTGTTGGATAGTGCCCGTAACCGAAACTGCGAACTCTTCTTATTGTCCTTTTGTTTTTGTCTCCACAGCAACCTTTGATTTTACGGGTGACCCTACAATACCGGAACTTTAAGGAGCACGCGATGCTGGAAGAAACGACAGCGGTGAACTTGGGACATCCACTGGTGGCACAGCTGGAGCTGTACAGGACAATGCGCAGTGCCGCCTCCCCCAACAGCAGCAGTGGCAGTAACCAGGACTCTACATCAGTGCCTGGCACCACCGTGACGAAGGATACAAGCAGGGCCGGCAGGTCTGGAACACAGATAGCAATCAGTAAGAGAGAACTCAAAGCATCAGTCAGCCGAGCCAGAAAGTCCAACCAGCCAGAGGAAAATGATGAAAGTGAAATATCATTTGGGAATAGGTAGCACATCCTCCTCCTGGTGAAGTGAGCAGATGCATCGAACTCTATTCGGAGTGTACCAGATATGAAATATTTGTAGGTATGCACTCAGCAGCACTTGGGTTAGATTCTTATATTCACAGTAGGGGATGCTGAGCATCTCCTGGTTCGTCCCTGGGTCTGCTGAATGTATTTCGCAGATCAAAACATAAGCCTCTGATTTGCATTGAGGGGCCAACCGGCTTTTGGCTGTTGCTGATTCCTTCTGGTGGTGTGAAGCCTGTGCTAATTTCACTGGCGGTGTGCCCAGTCGGACTCTCGCTCCTGAGAGTTGGAACAACGTGTTCCTGGGTCATGCTGTGTAGCTGTTTGAGTCTCTGCTGCTGGTGTGCCCCTTCAGCAGTGTCGTCTTCATCGGCCTTCCCTCTGACTCCGATGGGATTCCAGCAAATCCACGTCAGGTCCATTGGAAAGGGGCTCTAGTGTCTGGCTTGACAACTTTATTCTGGGAACCCTCACCGCTGCCCAGACATAACTGACCCACATCTTTGCAGCTCCTAAATGGTTAGTGTTCTCATTTATTTCACCAAACTGATGACATGTAGCTAAGTCATTGTAACTAGAGAGTTAATAACCGCTACCATCACTTCATCTAGCCCTGAACTGTTACTACTACTTGTATGTATAGGAGCACCAGTTTGGTGATACAAAAGACATTCATACAGTCAACTGGTATTAGCAAGAATTTCTGGACTTTAATGATCTGGTGCTCAGTTTATCCAAAGTGTATTTAACCTGGGTAATGCAGAATCACATTGGCCTGACAGCACAGAAACGGCCATTTGGCTCATCATGCCTGTACTAGCTCTTCAGGCAAGCATCATTACCAATCTCCCGCTTTTCTCCCCAAACCCTTGCAAACTATTTCTTTCTAAATAGTCATCCTCTTGAAATGCCTCAATTGAACCTGCCCCCATCACACATTCCATGCCCTTTACTGATTGAAAAAAGATTTACCTCGCAACCCCTTTGCTTCTTCTGCACACCACCTCAAATACACACCCTCTCGTTTTCGCTCCTTTTGATGAGTGGGACCTGCTTCTCATTATCTACAGTGTCCAGTCTGCTCATGATGCTGAAGACCTCTCTCCAATCTCCTCTTGGCCTTGTCATAGGTTGGTCAAGGAGTTATGACTCAAATGGTAATTATTTGGATTTATCCCTGCAGTTCCCTGTGTAGTCAGTGCCTCAAACCAGTGGAGGAACGTGCTCCGCAAAGGCTTCCTTCCGCAGGGCAGGGAGTTTAAAGACAGAGTGTCTCCCCCTTAAGAATTTAGACATTAGCAGGAGAAGCATCATGTTGGTGTTGTGTTTAACGAAGTGCATCCAATGAGGGGAGAAAATGAATTATATAAATAATATTCAGAAAGTTGTTGATACTTAGGTAATGTGTGGTGCAGAGGAGGAGATAATTTGGATCTATTCATTGAAAAACCAAAATCTTTTCTCCCCTAAATATAGTACGCAGTGACATGAAATGTTTCTGCTGATATTCCCAGTGATACTGGGATTGGCAAAATGCTGGTCAAGGTGATGAAATGGGATTAGAAAAGAAATGTTACCTGGATTGGGATTAAGAGTGGTGTATACTTCATTGGCTGATAGAGTGCTGATGCATTCTCGACCAGCTGTAGGATCGTTCTTTAGATTTTATTAGGCCCTGTTTATTTTTGTGAAGGTGTTAATTTTGGCGAAGGTGAAAGTTGTGAAGCTAGCCAGTCACCAGAAGGCTGGAGCCTCGCCCTCTGTTATAGTTCTCATTCCCCACTTGTTTATCACTGGAACCCTGTCCATGCAATAGCTGGTGCCATCAGCGAGTTTAAACATTTGAACAGTTACAAACAATTATCGAGCTATTGAGGAAGTTTTGTTTGTTTGAGACGAGCACCTGTCCTTGAGATTATGGTGGCGAAGGGTGAAGCAGATTGTGGGCTCACTAACACCCATATATCCCTTGGTTCCTGCCGCAGAGTGCTTAGTGTCTCAGTCTCTGGGCCAGAAGACTTGGGTTCAAGTCCCACCTGCTCCAGAGGTGTACAGTAACATCCCGAGACGTGTATTGTTTTTTAAAAGGCCCCCTCACACCAAATGCTAGTTTATCACCATGAAGCTGCAGCAGTGTGTTGGAGAGAATTGGCAGGGTTCAGTTAGGAAGAGTACAAGTCAACAGAAGGGTGTGGCCAGGCAAAATATCAGGCCAACAGAGACATTAAAGCACCCTCTGACATAAAACTCTGGTTGCAGATGAATGCAATCAGATTAACCCTTCCCTTTAACATAGAAAATAGGAGCAGGAAGAGGCCATTCAGCCCTTTGAGTCTGCTCTGCTGTTCACTATCATCAGGGCTGATCATTCCAACTCACCACCCTGTTCCCACTTTCTTCCCCATATCCTTTGATCTTTTTAGCCCTAAGAACGATATCTAACTCCTTTGTGAAAACATGCAGTGATTCCACAGGCTCACCACTTTCTGGGTGAGGACATTTCTCCCCATTTCAGTGCTAAATGGCCTACCGCATACCCTTAGAGTGTGACACTACCTTCTGAACTACCCAATTGTTGGGGTCACCCTTGCTGTGTTTACCCTGTCTAATCCTGCTGGGATTTCCTGAAAATGAAAACAGAGTGCAGTGAAAATCAGCAAGATGACCATCACTCCTCCACATCCTGACCAACTTGGTTTGTTTAAAATTACCCCCCTCGGGATTTCAGCTGGCACTTGATGTTATTCCAGCTCCTTCCCACTTGTGAGATTCAGTATTTCCTGTCATTTGCTCCCCAATCCCCTCCTTAAATGAAATGATTCTAGAAAATTGTGGCAAAACAAATGATTTTTTTGGAACAATTTTTTTTTAAGGAATCCTGTTGAAATGCATTGTTCCTCCTTCATCCCTGCCCATTGCCTGTGAGCTCCTCCAGCCAGGCCATTCCCCAGTGAGCTGTCTGATCCTATTGCCCTGGGACGTTGCAGCTCACTGTAGCTGCAGCCTGGTCTCTTAGCTCTCTGGGTCTCTCCTCCTTGACAATCCTCAACTCCACTTTCCGTCTTTTTTTCCCCCATGATGCGAATAATGTGGCATCTATCTGTTTGGTTAAACTCTTGTGAAGTGCCTTGGGAGCCTTTGTTTTTTGCATTTTGCTGCTATGTAAATGCAGGCTGCTAATGCAAGCTGTTTGGTGCCCAGCCACCTTTTCGTCCACGATCTGAGCTGTGGTTTGTAGATAAAGTCAGTCCCGTTGTGATACAACCACCTCGATCAGGAACAGCAGCTTCGAATGCTGCCCTCTGGATTGTCACGGTGGTGGTGGTGTTGGGGGGGGGGGGGGGGGGGGGGGGCGCGGGGGGGTTGCTGCCGAGTTGACTGCTGTCACAAGGTGCAACTGCATCCAGTGAGGCCAAGATGTGGTGCTCCCCAGAGTCGAATAGTCAGTATATACACTGCTGTCAAGGCTCGCATGAACCCAGGTTAGGAAAGGGTCTGCAAAATTGTCCAGAGTGAAGACTTTGAAGGGAGAAGAAAGTGTGGAATAACAGTGCAGGATAAGTCAGATATCAAAGTTGTATTTAAGTTTTACTTGAATTTGTATTATTTTAATGTAGTATTTAATTATTTTGAAATGTAGAGTTGAGAATATTTTATTATTTTTGTTATAGTAACATTGGAATATTAAATTACATCATTTCAGTACCTGGTTTTGTCTCATTTCATGCGTTCTGCGCTGTGATTTAAGATGTTGTTTTGACCAAGCACACTGGGATGTGTGGGTCAGCGGAGTGCACGGCTGAAAACTAGTGTATAGCTGTATTGGTCATTGCTGGGAAAGGTCTGCGCTCTTTATGGAAAAGGGCCCTGCCCTAGAGCAAGAGATAATGGGAACTTCAGATGCTGGAGAATTCGAGATAACAAAGTGTGAAGCTGGATGAACACAGCAGGCCAAGCAGCATTTTAGGAGCACAAAAGCTGATGTTTCGGGACTGGATCTGATGAAGGGTCTCAGCCCGAAACATCAGCTTTTGTGGTCCTGTGATGCTGCTTGGCCTGCCGTGCTCATGCATCTCCACACTTTGTTACCTTAGAGCAATGTGGCAGACAGGGTGGCCCTGTCTTCTACACAAAGTCAAACTTCACAGGACCACCCAAGGAGTTCTCCTCACCTCCTGATTTACAAATCAAATTTGTTGACTTTGAGGGTATCTTTATCAGCTGCTGATGCCTGACAACCTCCCTGCGTTACCTTGGTGCTCTCCTAGTCATTATCTTGTCACTGTGAAGCTGAGATGAAACTTGGAAAGGCTTCATTTTTCCAGGGTAACCCCAGCAGTGCATAGTCGCAGTAATGTGTACCATCTTTGCAGTGCAGTAAGTCACGAAAGCGCCTTCAACCTCCCCTGCAAAACTTGCCATCTGTACCATCCAGAAGAACATGGGCAGCAGGTACATGGGAACACCACCTACTGCATGTTACCCCCCCCCCCCCCCCCCCCCCCACCCCAAGCTACCCACCGTCCTGACTTGGAAATATAACACTGTTCCTTCAGTGACACTGGGTCAGAATCCTTCCACAGTAGATGCCCCATTGCGCGCCCTTCCCTCTCAATGGACTGCAGAGGCTCAAAAAAAAAAGCCATTTGGCACCACCTTCTCCAGGGTAATTAGGGATGGAACATCACTGGGCAGGCTTTCATCCATTGCCCATCTCTCGTTGCCCTTGGGAAGCTGATGGCCTCCCTGAATCACTGCAATCCATGTTCTGTTGGCACATTCACAGTGTCGGCAGTTAAGTTGTTCCGGGGATTTAGCCTAGTGAAGGAAAAATAGATTTCCCAGTCCTTGCCAGCAATGCCCGCACTTGATGAATGATCGAAAATAACATTTGGGGTATTTTGTTGAGCTGGCAGACATCAGTCACAGGAGTTACTAAAGATTCCTCCAGTTCTCCTTCCACCATCCTGAACGTTGCATGATGCAGTACTCATGGAGTTGTGGAACAACAGCAAGCAATCTTTGTATTTAAAGGAATGGACCTTTTCTCCTTATGCCATCTTCCTTGGGCTCGTGCTCAGTCACTAGAACGTATTTACAGGGGGGGGTTCTGCTGAATTTCTTTATCGGCTTCATCAGGACCCGTTTATATCAGCACCTTCCAAAACCCGTGACCACCAAGAAGGAAAGGACAGCTGGGACATTGGGACCGCGTCCATTTCAGGTTTCCCTCTTAACATACACCCCAATGTGACATCATTATTCCTGCAGTGTGATTAGGCTGGTGCCCTGGAACTGCTTAAATGACAGTATTGTTGATGTCCTTACTGTATTTGGACTGCAGTGGTTCAGGAATGCACTTCACCACCACCTTCTCAAAAGGAAACAGGGACAGGCAGTAAATGATAGCCCAGCCAGTGAAGCCTGCGTTTCTCTGAGCGAATAAAACAATTAGGAATGAGCCAGAAGTTCCTTTTTTGTAAGAATCCGGTGCACTAGTGGTAATGTAGGCCAGAAACTTTGGGTCTCGCTTCAGGATGTGCTGACTGTGCACGTGTGTCATAACACAACCAAACAGATTGATGTATTAAAAGTTGCCAGGTTTTCTGGCAGTTCCCATATGCCAGGAATGACTGTGTTTTTCTATGAGAAAAAGGTTTGCAAATTTTTATACATTAGTATTGCTTATTTTTGAAGAGTTTGAATTTCAAACTAGTGGCATGTAGATGGTTCATCCATGTTCCTGAAGGGATTTGAAAATTGCCTCGGTCAGTA
Source organism: Stegostoma tigrinum (assembly GCF_030684315.1). Lineage (NCBI taxonomy): Eukaryota > Metazoa > Chordata > Chondrichthyes > Orectolobiformes > Stegostomatidae > Stegostoma > Stegostoma tigrinum. Next base: position 6,274,720 of record NC_081389.1, on the reverse strand, counting down.
TTTCTGGAAGCATAGAGATAACAAGGTGTAGAGCTGGATGAACACAGCAGGCCAAGCAGCATCAGAGCAGCAGGAAAGCTGATGTCTCGGGCCTAGACCCTTCTTCAGAAAGTCTCTGGAACCATGTATATTAAACCAGTCTGTGTCTCCTGGAGTGTTAATGGAAGCTTATTGATACTGCTGGGTTTACAAGGAAAAGAACACATCAAACCATTAGCTTTGCAGAGTCTAGGATGAGCAAGTTTTTATAGTTGGTCAATTTGAAGAAGACCTGAGTGGGTTCCGAAGCAAGTATCGTCTCTCATGGAGAAAGGGGATTGAGAGCAGTTGAAGACATAATTTACCTCAGTAAAAAGTTTGTGGAAGTTTGAGGATTTCATGATTGCAGCTGATGTTCCTAATGGACAAGTCAGATCTAAGAATGACATTTGTCTTGATGAGATCACATTTTTAAAACTATAATATGGTGGCCTTTCACTGAAACGTCAAACCAAATCTGCAGTCTTGTGTGTTTAACAATTAAACAGAAGTTAATTACTCAAAATAAAAACAAATAAAACAAATTAAGTTATTTATATATCGGCAGTTTGAAAAGTTTCAAAACACTAGACAAAACACAGTCTGACCTAACCCCGCTTTACAAAATAAAAACCCGAAAGAACTGTGGATGCTGTAAATCTGGAACAAAAACAAAGCTGCTGGAAAAGCTCAGCTGGTCTGGCAGCATCTGTAAAAGAAAACATCAGAGTTAACGTTTCAGGTCCAGTTCTGAGGGAGGGACACCAGACCCGAAAGGTTAACTCTGATTTTTTTCTTTCTTTACAGATGCTGCCAGACCCGTTGAGCTTTTCCAGAAACTTCTGTTTTTATTCCTGATTTACAGCATCCGCAGTTCTTTCGGTTTTTATTTTGTAAAGTGTTGGGGTTAGGTCAGACTGTGTTTTGTCTCGTGTTTTGAAACATTTTGAACTGTCCATATGTAAATAACTTAATTTGTTTTATTTGTTTTTATTTTGAGTAATAAACTTCTGTTTAACAATTAAACACAAGACTGCAGATTTGGATTGATGTTTCAGTGAAAGGCCAGCATACAGTTTTGAAAATGTGATCTTATCAAGTCAAATTTCATTCCTGACTTGTCCATTAGTAACATCAGCTAGTATCAGGAAATCCAAAATACAGGAAGTGAGTAGTGTCACGTCAAAATATGAGCATCCAGTGCACAGCAAAGTTTTCACTTATAGGATTACATAAGTGTAACACCGTCTTATAAATTAATAATTTGAAATCTAAGCAGTATCAAAACTAATGGGTGGGTTCTGTACAGATTTGGCACATCTGTCACTTCTGTTTGGGAAATCCGGCAGCTGACGTGGAATTTTAACGAGGGGTCAGCGTGCCTCAGGGAAGGAGCAGGTTTGAGTGGCAGGAGCTACACAATGATCTCTGCCACTGTGGGGATTTAACCCGTGCCATGGCATCACTCTGCATCACAAACCAGTCATTGAAACCGGCTGATTCCAAATGTCTCCCATAGTCAACTCCCCATTGTCCAGTAACAGAATGTCCAGAATCCTCATGCGGCTGGCCAAAATCGTCAAAGAAAGTTTAGCACTTCTATGCAGTTGCTTCAAAAATGTTGATTTGGACTTGGCACATCGACTTCCACAACACCAGCCACGCTGCAGTTCTCCCGACTGTCACTATCAATGCTGTTATTATCCTCCCTCACACAGGCCCCAATATGGTCTTAGCTAACTGAAATTTGTGATTACATTATATCCAGAATCTTTCAGCCGTCAATCCGTTAAGTTGCAGTGGGGAATAAAGTGAAAATGTTTTGTTTTCACTTTGAAACAGAGAAAGGAAGACTGGGAAAGGCGGAGAATTGCAATGTGCTTATGTAGGATGTCAATGTTTTATTCAAAGAATACCAGCGTGTGCAGCGTTGGGTTTGTATAGGAGTGTTTCTAATATTCCACATCCATAACCAGATAATGGAGGGTTCACTAGAATTTATCTGAGCCCAGTGCTGACTTTCTCTGTGGGGAGTTAGTAATGGGTCACTCGGTAACCTGTAAGCTCTCTGAAAGGTAACATCACAACAGATACATCCTGAGGAACCGATATTGTAGAATTCAGGGGAAAGAAACCTGAGTGAGGAAACTACAATGTACTGCGATATTTAATCAACAAGGAATAGTAACATGAAGCAGCTCAGCCATGAGTGTTTCTGAGGAAAATATTAATGGACAGTGTCGGTCAGGAGTAGGCCAGCACCAAGCCTGTGCCTGTGATAAACTTGCCAAGTGGACTGTCGCACTATACACCCCACCCCCTCCCCGCCCCGCCTCAGGCCAAAAACTTCACTGGAGATGCTTTTGCGGATCTTTCAAAACGCTGGAGAATCTGTAAATACACAAATCCTAACCAGTTTGATCTGTGGTAACTTACATTTGATGTCAGCTATTCTCATTCATCGAGGTCCAGGATTCTCACAATGGGATAAACGCCCTGAGAGTTTCAGTTCCCAATCAGTGAGGAATTGAAACTTCTCCGATCAGGTATAATGCCTTTTGGCCTTATTTTCATTCACTTGTGAGGCATGGATATTGCTGGCTAGGCCCAGCATTTCTCGCCCATCCCTGCCTGCCCCTTGAGAAGATGGTGGTGAGCTGCCGTCTTGAACCACTGCAATCCAGGTGCTGTGGGTAGACCTATAATGCCATTAGGGAGGGAATTCCAGGATTTTTTCCAGGAATCCTTGAGCACTGGCTGCAGTGATCAGCCATGTATGTGGTGACCAACTCCTCCACTCCCATCTTTACATTTGGTTTCCATCCTTGTATTCCAGTCTCTACAAGACCTCATCCCTTCCTCTATCTGTGAGGGCTGCTTCAGCCCCACCATCCATTTAATAATGCAATAGTGTAGGTTAGATGGGCTTCAGTTTGGTTTCACAGGTTGGCGCAACATTGAGGGCCAAAGGGCGTCTACTGCGCTGTAGTGTTCTAAGTTCTATGTCCTACCTCAGAGATCTCTGTGTTCCTCCAACACTGGGCTCTTAAGTGGCGAGCCAATTGTGTTCTCAGTTGTAATGGCTCCATCACTAGCAGCAATGCCTGGCCTTTAAACTTTGAAATCCCTTCCCCAAAACCATCCACTTCGTCCTCTCTCTCTCTCTCTCTCTATCTCTCTCTCGCTCGCGCTCTCTCTCTCTCTCTCTCTCTCTCCTTTAAAACGTCCCTTAAGGTGTAATCTTACGATTTTGATCAAACTTTATAATTCCTGTTTGATGATCTTCCAGTGAAGCAGCTGAAAATGTTCTAATACTCTGAAAGTGCTATAACAATGCGAGCAGTCAGATTTTTCTGTATGCCTGCAGTGTTCGTACTGAGAGACTGCCCAGTTCCAGTGGAGTGGATACTCAGAGCTGGCAATTGAAGAGTCCACTCACCAGAAGTCTGGTGTGGGGCAGCCTTGGACTCCCGGCTCCATGTGCAAAGCCCCAGGATTTACCGTTCCACATGTCATGGGGTGCAAGGACAGAATCTCACCATAATATTCATAGCAAGCAAAATCATTGCAGTAAGAAAGGATCCAACTGTAATGGGACTTATTGGTGCTCACTGGAGGCCAGGCCATGGGTGGCACGGTGGCTCAGTGATTAGCACTGCTGCCTCACTAGGGACCCGGGTTCAATTCCACCCTCTAGCGACTGTCTGTGTGGAGTTTGCACATTCTCCCTGTTTCTGCCGGGTGCGGTTTCCTCCCGTTGTCCAAAGATGTGCAGGCTGGGTGAATTAGCCATGTGAAATTCAGGGTTACAGTGGATAGGATAGATAGGGTTTGTGTGAGACCCTCTTGCAGAGGGTCAGCGTGGATTCAATGGGCTGAAGGGCCTGCTTCGACAGTGTGAGGATTCTATGCATAATTCATTACATCTCTGCAGCTATTGAGAGGGCCGTCAGGAAATACAGGGCCCTCCAAATCTTCCGTAGAAAAGGGGATTAGTTTGTAGGTAAATTCAGGCTAAGGTGAGGGATAAATGGCTACAATCTATGATCTAGAGACATACAAGATGATCAGAGGATTAGATAGGGTGGACAGTGAGAGCCTTTTTTTCTTGGATGGTGATGGCTAGCATGAGAGGACATAGCTTTAAATTGAGGGGTGATAGATATAGGACAGATGTCAGAGGTAGGTTCTTTATTCAGAGAGTAGTAAGGCGTGGAATGCCCTGCCTGCAACAGGAGTAGATTCGCCAACTTTAAGGGCATTTAAATGGTCATTGGATAAACATATGGATGATAATGGAATAGTGTAGGTTAGATGGGCTTCAGTTTGGTTTCACCGGTCGGCGCAAGGCTGAAGGGCCTGCTGCAATGTTCTATGTTGTAGTGTAGAGATCCAACAAAATGAAGGTAGTATTATTGCTGAGCAACCTTGGAACACCCTCCCCAACACTGTGGTAGTGACCTCAGTCCCATTCCTTTTTCTCCCGTGATTGTCACTGTCTTAGCATCCATTGGAGTTTAGGAGAGTGAAAGGAGACTTCATTGAAACTTATAAGATTCTTAGAATAGCTCCACAGGGCAGATGCAGAGAGTTCTGAGGGAGGCTCACAGGACCCGAAAAAGTTATCTCTGGTTTCTCTCCAATGGTGCTGCTGAGCTTTTCCAGCAATTTCTGGTGGGTTTTTGTTGTTTCTAGTTTACAGCAAAGGCAGTTCTTTTGGTTTGCATTTGTGTGGATGTGAAGAAGTTGTTTCCTGTTGTGGGTAGAGTTCAGGACCTGACAGCATCATCTCGGAGTGAGGGGATTCTCAGAATAAGACGAGGAGCAATTTTCTTCTCGCAGAGTGGAGTGAATCTGTGGAAATTTTTACCACAAAGGCTTAGTCTTCAAGCCTGAGACTGTCAAGGCTCAGATTTTTAATCAGGAAGTGAAGCAGGACTTATGGGAATAACCAGGAAAGCTGAGTTGAGAGTATTCAGTTCAGCCATGATTTTATTGAATTGCAGAGCAGATTTAATGGGCTGAATGGCCTATGTCATTCCTAGGAAAGAAATGCTATCTTTATATCATTAATGCTGCAGCATTGGTGTACAGTTAATGGGGTTGATCATGATGCAGGCAGCAAGGAACACATCTAGATGAGTTGATGGTCTGTGCGACCCGCAAACTGTTCTCTGAACAGATCGGAAAATGTGAAGAAAACCTGAGCTTTAGTAAGCTGCAGAGGGAGTGGGGTCCAGGGTGTTGGTGAGGTCAGTGGGGGAAAACATAATGAAGGATGAAGAATGAGCCTTTAATATTGGTAAATTAGCTCGTGATTAAAAATTTAATTTGCGACGTGAGTTGTAAGACCTGAATACCAACGACAATTTGCCTGTCACTTCTGTGCATAATGAGAATGACAGAGCAGTCAATTATTTGACAAGGCTCGAGTAGAGCTCTCTAACTGAGATTAATTACTTTGACTCGGTTGGGAGTGGGTATGAAATATTTGCATGAACTCCCAAAGTACCTGTTAACTGCGCAGTCAATAATTTGGAAACAGTTCTGAAAATGGCCTTCGGAGAACTCAATCACAAGCAGTCATGGAATTCAGGGAAGGACTGGCAGAGAATTGTAATCTCAAAAGATGTCAATTAGCCATTGAGTTGGTGAAGGTGGGCTATCCAGAATCTGACTGGCATTGCCCAGCGATCTGACGTACCACTCTCCTCACACCGTCTGAGTTTTTGTCACAGTGGGAGAAACAACAGATATGCTGTAAAGTATGGTGAGACAGGAGGGAGGGAGGATCATCAGGACATAGCGGCAGGTCATGTCAAGGCAGAACACTGCAGCGATAGTAGGAACTGCAGATGCTGGAGAACCCAAGATAATAAGGTGTGGAGCTGGATGAACACAACAGGCCAAGCAACATCTTAGGAGCAGAAAAGATGACATTTTGGACCTAGACCCAAGCAGCTTTTCTGCTCCTAAGATGCTGCTTGGCCTGCTGTGTTCATCCAGCAGAACACTGCAGATGCTGGAAATCTGAAATTAAAACGCAGAGTGCTGGAGAAACTCAGCAAGTCTGGCAGCATTTGTGGAGAGGGAAACAAAGTTAGTTTCGAGCCTAGTGGGGCTTATTCAGAGCTCCCACTAAGATCCTACGTCTACTTTGTGCCAGTCCCACAAAAACACCTCTGCCCCCACCCCAGAATCACCTTGTTCAGTTTCCATGACATAGCACCATGGGCCTCCCTCTGGTTCCTGTTGAAACTACAAGAGCTGCTGGCCAATTGGGACAGGAAATCCCAACGCCGAGGGGCCAAAGTTCAATTCTCAGTTAGTCAGGGCTGCTGCATGGAGTGGCGTTTTACAAAATGCCAACATTTCTCCCGGGATTTGGTGAGCACTCACTCATTCATTTCTCCTCTGCCACAGCAAAGCAAATCAGCCCCTGATAGTTCCAACATTTTCAGTTTTTATTTCAATTAACACAATGTCTAGTGGATTACTTTGACTTGAAATTTTATTGGCCATGTGGAATTATAAAGGATCCTGCCCCACCTTCACCTGTTCTTCCATTCATATTCATATTCCTAAAATTATTTGGGATTTCTATTTCCATGTCACGTCATATCGCTCACGGCCACAGCTTTTGCACCAACCCCATTGCCAGATGGATTCACATTAAAACCCGAGAAAACTGCGGATTCTGCGGAACAAAAACAGAAATTTCTGGAAAAGCTCAGCAGGTCTGGCAGCATCTGTGAAGAAAAAAAAACCAGCAGTAATGTTTCGGGTCTTGTGTCCCTTGCTCAGATCTCGCATATATACAGCTTTTATGAAAATTCTACACAATGTAATCTGCAGAATTTGTGCAAGTTATTTTGGTGATCTCAAAACCAGAAGGCATAATATGGTGGCAGTGGTTACAGTCCCCTAGACTCCCTACAGTGTGGAAACAGACCCTTCATCCCAACAAGCCCACACTGATCCTCAGAGCATCCCACCCAGACCCATCCCCCTATAACCCACCTAATCTACACACCCCTGAACACTATGGGCAATTTAGCATGGCCAACCCACCTAACCTGCACATCTTTGGGCTGTGGGAGGAAACCGGAGCACCCGGAGAAAACCCACACAGACACGGGGAGAATGTGCAAACTCCACACAGACAGTCACCAGAGGGTGGAACTGAACCCGGGCCCCTGGTGCTGAGAAGCAGCAGCGTTAACCACTTACAGCATGGAAACAAACTCTTTAGTCCAACGCATTCATGCCAACCAGATACCCTAAATAAATCTAGTCCCATTTGCCAGAACTTGGCCCATGTCCCTCTAAACCCTTCCTATTCACGTGCCCATCCAGGATGCCTTCTAAATGTTGAAACTGTACCAGCCTGTGGTAATCTGGTGCACTGATGGCCACCAAAAGTGCTAAGGTGGCTTGTAACAACAACATTGAGAGTTCATTTTGTGCGTCCTTTGATTGAAAACCACATTTTTCATTCGTGAAGAAAGGTCACTGGAACCGTTCAGGTTTTCTCTGATTTTCTGACTGAATCTTTACCATTTGCCGAAGACTTCTTGCATTTGGCCTGAACATGGTAGATATAAACTGTTGCTTCAGAACAGCTTTACATTTTGCTACTGGTTTGTTAGATTAGATTCCCTACAGTGTGGAAACAGGCCCTTCGGCCCAACAAGTCCACACCGCCCCCTTGGAGCATCCCACCCAGACCCATCCCCCTATAACCCACACACTCCTGAACACTACGGGCAATTTAGCATGGCCAATCCACCTAGCCTGCACATCTTTGGGCTGTGGGAGGAAACCCACGCAGACACAGGGAGAACATGCAAACTCCACACAGACAGTCACCGGAGGGTGGAATTGAAGGCGGGTCCCTGGTGCTGTGAGGCTGCAGTGCTAACCACTGAGCCACCGAGCTGCCCCGTTTATAATCTACAACTGCTGAGCTTTCAAAACAGCCTTTAGTTCATCAACTTTGATTGTCCAAAGCATGCTGTTCAAGGGAAAACTAACATTATTGTGCATCATTGTGGGATGTTGTTCTAAATTCCCATTTTTATGTATCTGTATAGTTTGGGCACGTGTGCAGCAAATGCACTTTTACAGTGCTGACTAGAAATTCAATTTTCCGTTCAGTGAGGACATTCGCAGTTCCTTTCCCCAGGTTTGATCATGCATCTACTGTGTCACCTTGTAGTGTGTGATGTCACTTGTTTGTGAACAGAAGACAAGATGGTTTTGTGAAAATGCTTTGGTGTGCAGACATATATCGAGCCACGTGGCAGTTCCAGCCTTTGGGGGATTTGAAAGGCAGACGACATCAGGGAGATGTTCTAGAAATTCAAGTAAAAATGCAAACTGACATTCAGCATCTTTCGGAAGGACACCTGTGACGAGGAATGGGACAGCTGCACCCTTTCGTGGACAGGCCAAGAAAAGATCGGATGATAGCAATCATTAGGAAATGGGAGATAGCAAAAACCCAGGTTCCATCTTTGAAGATGTCAGCATCCACCTCTGGCAGAAGTCAGATGTCAGATCTGTAGACCGTCCCTCAGCAAGAATGGATTCAACTCACAATGATGTTCAAAATGCAAAACTCCTTCAGAAATTGGCCTCCCAGCATTCCCCGGGGCCTGGGAAACCTGGCAAACATTTGCTGAGATAATAGGAACTGCAGATGTTGGAGAATCTGAGATAACTAGGTGTAGAGCTGGATGAATGCAGCAAGCCAAGCATCATCAGAGGAGCAGGAAGGCTGAAATTTCGGGCCTAGACCCTTCTTCGGAACCCAAAACGTCAGTCTTCCTTCCCAGTCGCGAACCATTTCAACTCCCCCCTCCTATGCTGCAGACAACCTGTCCGTCCTGGGCCTCCTGCAGTGCCACAATGATGCCACCCGAAGGTTGCAGGAACAGCAACTCATATTCCGCTTGGGAACCCTGCAGCCCAATGGCATCAATGTGGATTTCACAAGTTTCAAAATCTCCCCTCCCCCCACTGCATCCCAAAACCAGTCCAGCCTGTCTCTGCCTCCCTAACCTGTTCTTCCTCTCACCTATCCCTTCCTCCCACCTCAAGCCACACCCCCATCTCCTACCTACTAACCTCATCCCACCCCCTTGACCTGTCTGTCCTCCCTGGACTGACCTATCCCCTCCCTACCTCCCCACCTATACTCACCTTTACTGGCTCCATCCCACCTCTTTGCCCTGTTTGTCTCCTCTCCACTTATCTTGTCCTCTATTCATCTTCTATCCGCCTCCCCCTCTCTCCCTATTTATTTCAGAACCTCTTCCCCCTCCCCCATTTCTGAAGAAGGGTCCAGACCTGAAACATTAGCCTTCCTGCTCCTCTGATGCTGCTTGGCCTGCTGCGTTCATCCAGCTCCACACCTTGTTATCTCAGACATTAGGGTAACTTCTCCAATACCCAGGCTGTAACAAGACACAACTGTAAACTGCAAGGCTGTAGATATACCTTTGGGTTTGGTGTGTACGAAGGTACTGTACAATCCCTGCAAATCCCACCCTGCGCTTTTGATTAAAGAGAAGCTGGCTCCTCCCCCTGTTGAAATGTTACAGACTGCGAATGAAGTTGCTTCAATATCTGCAGAGACAGAGATTTGGGAAGTTTTGTTTTGTGTGTGACAATTATTGTCATGTGTGTTAAGCGTGAGTGTCTTTTTTCAGCACCACACTGGCAGCCACAATACAGTAAAAGAATGATTTGCCCAAATTAATTACAAACTACAGGCCTGGGCTTATCCCCCACTTCACGCAAAGCATGGCATTGTTTTGAAGGAGCACGAAGTAATTTTCCTCTTTCTTCCTGCTTCTCGTCAACAAAAACATTGATATGTTTAATGTCACTTCCCCTTTCAGCTCCATGCACTGGGTTTGAACAAAATCCTCACTCTTACCTTCCAGAAGGGGGCAGTGTTCACCAAGGCTGGGCTTTAAACAGTCTCGGGCTTCCCCAAGTCTTGCCATGCATTTAGTCTCACATCATTAGTTCCTCTTTCCAAAGTACATCACCTCACGTTACCCGGGTTAAATTCTATTTGCCACTGATCTGCCCATCTGAAAAAACTGCCTCTATCCTCCTGTCACCTAATGCCTCCGTCCTCAATACTTGTGTTATCTGCAAACTTACTTTTCATTTTCCAACAATTCTCATTTACATTGTTGATGAGCAATAAGTGGACTGGCACTGATCCCTGCGGTATACCATTGCACACCAGCCTCCAGTCCTACAGACAGCCTTCCACCACCACCGAGTCTCTCCTACCACTGAGCCAATTTTGGATCCATTTTCTAGTTTACCCTTTGTGCTTTTACTTTCTTTAGCAACCTTGTCAAATTCTTTGCGAAATCCACACAAACTACATTAACCACACTACCCTCGTGTATACACCTGGTTACCTCTTCAAAACCTTACAACAGATTTGTTAGAGAGACCTCTCTCTGACAAAGCTGTGCTGACAACCCCTGCTCAAGCCTTGCCTTCCAACTGGGGATTAATTCTCTCCAGAATTTTTTCCAATAGTCGATGTGAGATTCACTGGTTTAAAGTTCCCCGATTTATCTGTACCACACTTCTTAAAACTTGGAGCTACATTAGCCAGCCACCAGCCCCGCGGCACCTCCCCCCACGGTCGGAGAGGAATTAAAAATTGGGGTATTGGCCCCTGTTATTTCCTCCACTGTCTCCTACAGCATCCTGGGATACAATTCCTCCAGGCTTGGGGATTCGTCCACTTTTAAATCCGCCAAAACCTCCAAGACCTCCTTGCTCCCTATGTCAATCTGCTGAAGAACTTCACAGTCCTTCATCCCGAATTCTGCACCGATATCCTCCTCCTGAATTCACACTCTAACAATGTGCACCACCCTCGCCCACACATCTTCCCACTTGGACCCTACCCTTACCCAACAGTGTTTTCACGTGCCTCCTCTTTGCTCTAATTGCTTTCTTGGGATCCCCATGCACTTTCTATCTAGTCCTGAATGTCCTTGGGCATCAGGGTAATCTGGGCTAGTTGCTCCTACATTTCACCCTAAAGGGAACATGTTGGGCCTGTTCTCTCCCCAGTACCTTTTTAAACACGTACCACTGTTCTGCTATAGATTTATCCTCAAGTAACTGTTCCCACTCCATTTTGGTCAGATCCTGCCTCATTTTAATAAAACCTGTCTTCCCTCAATTCAAAGCTCTTTTTCGCTGATCATCTTTCTCTTTCTCCATAACAAACTTTAAAAATACAGTGCTGTGGTTATTATCACCGAAACACTCACCCGCCGTCTCCTTGAAATCCTGTCAAGGCTTCATTCCTCGGAAGTAGGAATGTCCCTTGTTGGAACATCTACATGTTATTATAAAAGCTCTCCTGTATACATTTCAAGAAATCTCATCTCTCCACATACTATGATTATCCCGATTAATGTTGGGGTGGTTCAAATCTCCTAATGTATTTGCCCTATTATAATCTTTACACACTCCTTTGTTGCCTGCTGACTGTTTGGGGGTCTACAGCATAATTTTAGCAGCCTGACTGCCCCCTTTTTATTCCTAAATTCTCATCAGACAATCCCTCCTTACTGCGTAACTTACTGATTAATAATGCAACATCACCTTCACTTTTATACCCTCCAGTCCTGCCTTTTGACCTGGAAATGTTAAATTACCTGTCTTGTCCATCCGCCAACTATATCTTTGCGATGGCGACAGCAATACAGTTTCACATGTCAATCCCTACCTTGAACTCACTCTATTACCTCTAACACTTCTGGCAGTTAAGTACAGGCCATCCAGCCTTGCATTACTCCCTTACATGGCTGAACCCAGTCTTGCTCCTTTCCTTTCCTACATTTTACTGTGTCTCTGCTGAACTAAAGCACTCTGTCCCCTGCCCCTGCTAAACTAACAAACCCTTCCACGAGAACGTTAGTCCCATTATGGTTCAGGTTCGGGACCAAGCTTCCCCAGAAACATTCCCAGTGATCCAGGAATTTAAAAACCTCACCCCTGCACCAGTTCTTGAGCCACGCATTCATCTGCTCTAATCTTCATTGGCGGTGCTCAACAGCATGTGAAACCCGGAGTAATCCTGCGATTACAACCTTTCAGGTCTCATTTGAAACTCTTGATGGAAGACCTTACCCCTTGTTCCGTCTGTATGGTTAGTACCACAACCTCCTTCTTCTCATCACCCCCACCCCGACCACTTTCAAAACCCCTGCAGCCACTTAGTGACATCTCTAACCCTGACACGAGGGAGGCAACACGCCATCCTGGAGTCACGCTTGTGGCTGCAGAGATGCCTGTGTTCCCGTACCTAATGAATCCTTTATCACAATTACTGCTGTTTCCTTCTTCCTCTCCTCCTGTCCAGTCAGGCTGCTTGTTGTATCAGAAGCCTGGCTCTGATTGCACTCCCTCGAGGTACCAATGTCCTCCTCAGCATCAAGAACAGACATCAAAGGGGGCTGTTACACTGTCTGTTGCTCTTTGACGACCTGTGCTCACTCATTTCCTTCTTTCCTCCAATCCCTTCGGCTGTGGTGTGACCAGCTTTCTAAGTGTATTATCCACAGATTTCTCAACCTCATGGATGTGGCACAGTGTCTCCAGCCGCTGCTCGGGCTCTGAAACCCAGAGCTCCAATCTGTGCAGTTGGGAGAACCTCCTGTACATGTGATCATTCTGGGCACTGGGAGGTTCTGTAACTGCTCACAGGGGACAGGCCACACTTTCCACTCAACTGCCTTTGCCCATCACAATTTAAACTACCTTCATCTTACCAGCTAACTTCATCCCTAAATAATACCGCACTTCGATTAAGTAACAGTGATGTAGCGAGAGTTTCTCAATCAGTTTGCTGCTTCCCGGTGACGCAAATCTGATTTCTTTTCCTTAGTTCAGAAGCTGTAAAGTTTTATATTCACCACTCAAGACTGTTCCCCTGCGGGGATCTGACTCCCAGATATCCTGAGTTACCGGATTATTAGGTCAGTTATATCACCAGTAGGCCATCGCTATTCCTGAAAGTTCGAAACTGGAAACCGAAACCAAAACAGGAACCAGTGAAAGGAAACGGATCCTCCCAGTTTTTAAGCATACAAAACTGAAACTGAGATTTGGAAAACAAGGTTCTGGACAAAGTGAAACTGGTTGAGATTATATAAAGGGATGCAGTGCCATCCAAGTGGGATGGTATCACTGATGCTGTGCAGGAAAGGTGGAACATACTGAGACTCAACGCCGAATGAGGCAGCTGCCCCTGTCTGACTTACTCAAAGATAACATTGGCTCAATCAATGGCAACCAGGGCAGGCTGAGGAGTTTCTTCCATTAGGGGAGAAGCCTGTGCTGATTGGAGTGTGAGTTAGATGTACACTGCTGTACCCTGGGATCAGGCTCCATCAAAGGAGAGGAAACTCTTCGCAAGGAAGACAGAGGAATGGATAATTGCCCCCAGGTCAGGTAGGCAGGGGCAGGAAAACTCCCGCCTCCACAAACTCAGCTTTCAAAGCTTGATCATTTTCCATCAGGAGGCAATTATTAATCAATTATTGGCCAGAGCTGAGGAGACTTAGTTTCTAGTGGACTGTTGGACTGGAGGCTCTGACACTATGTGCAAAAACAATAATAAAATCTAAAATGTTCCATCTATCCTCACTCTTCAACAGCCCACCCCACTTCCACATACTGCCTACACCCAGTCCGAAATGACCCATGACATCTAGTGCCTTCTTGCCATCCCCCATGGACACTCATAGCCCATGTGCTACCCTAAACTCTTCTACATATGGCTCCTACATATCTGCCCTGTGCCACACTATGCCCCCCTACACATGCCCCTTTACACTCCCTTTGGCAACTTAGTGCCACCTCACAACAATTTACGGTCCCACCTGCCAGCCTATCTTCCTTACAAACCCACCTCGTATCTGGGAATATTATGTACACAGGAGACAAATAAAGCTGTTACTTACTGTTCTATATTGTAGAATGCAGCTAATTGTGTAACAAACACACTTATACATGAAAAGACATGTTGATACTTGTTAACATGTCTGTTAGCTCTTGACAGGTTTGAAACTTCTTATCGGGTTACAGTTCTTGTTAACTTAAACAGTTATTGGCAGATTTGTCTAGGCTTGACAGGTTATAATGTATTTGATAGGTTGGACTTTTCTTTCACAATTCCATAGAGTTCACGCACCATTTCGGCACAATCTTCCTAGCTGTTAACAATCCAAAAGAATACCTAAACACTTTCCCAAAGTCATCTGACACCCCCTTCCCTAACCCCGCAAAGATGTTCCAGAACCCTATGTATATGAGTACCTTACCTCTGTAAAGGAGAACACTGCCAGCATGTCTAATGTGCATCCTCCAGGCTCCAGGCCCGAGTCCACTCTCCCACCTCCATGGAAGCGCTGTCGATTCAAATGGCCCAGCTGCTTGCATGACATGAGCATTGCACCAAACCCAACCTGATCCCACTCCAAAGTAAAAATGGAACGTCCCGGTGTGGGACTGCGATGTCAGCTCACTTCCTCCATTTCAGCCAGGACGTGGAGCTCACAGTGGAAAGCTGGGCTGCAGTTTTCAATAACTTTGTGAGTGACAGATACGCTGTGTGGACTCCAGTCCAATTCATACATTTTGACTTCGCTGTGCCTGCTAATTAATTTATCATTTATAATTGGATACAATTTGCCTATAAATATTTAGCAAGCCAATTCTGGATTTGGGAGTCAGTGGAGGTCACATAAAAGAATATTTAGTGTTTGCTTTATTTGACTGTTGGAGAGTAAAAATTCTTCCATTTAAACTATGACATCTTGCAGTTTAATTCTTTTAGTAAATAATTGTTATTTTGGATTTTTTTTAAAAAGCAGTCTTTTAGCCTTACTGAGATTGTAACGCATTCAAGTAGACAGCTCTATTTCAGTCCAGACGAAAGGGTAGTTATTTTCATTGCCTAGAGATCGAGATAGCAAACTGATGGACAAGAAGATGTCAATGACTGCGAACATATGTCTACTTAGCACCAAGCTTGATCACTTCAGGGTGAAACTAAAAGGGGGGAAGTGATTTTACCCAGATTTGATGGTAGCTTAACTAAAAACTGGATGATAAGATCAAATTCGAAGATAGTTGAGTGGTTTTAAGGCCTTATCAATGTGAGTTGTGTAATTACTGTTTGTTTAGCATGAGCACTATAATAACATTTCCATTTATATCTCGGAGACCAGACTCAACCTGATGTGGGTTTTATATTTCAAAGCTGCTTTGCATGTCTTTATGCCTCATTGAATTTGTTGTGCCCTGTTTTAGATTGTAACTTTGAATTTAAAAATGTACTCACAATTATGGGTCTAAATTTCTTTTCAATGTCAGCTAAACATCCCATCTTGTGGTTAAATCTGCATCATCATGAACCTTTCTATAGGATTAGCTGTACATTGTGGCTTTTGTGCTGTGCTGAAGCGAGACATTACATGTGTATCTGGTTAGTTTGTTTTGTTCAGGCACAATGAGGAGGTAAAGCTCTTCTCTACAAAGCCCCTGGAAGTGCAAACCGATAATGGGGGAAATGCAAGGGGCAAAACCTTCTCCTTAGCAAAGCGACTGAGGGACACTATAGAATTAGTGTAGTCAGATATTTGTGGACCTGAGCAAACGATGGACTGAATGGCCTCCTTCAGTGCTGTAAATGTTTGAGTCTTTAAGGAACTGAGAAGAAAAGAAGGTAAATTGGAATGAGAGAATCAAGCACAGAAAAAAAACTATAGAGACGGAAAGTAAGTTTGCATTAAGAGAGAGGAATTAGACTTCAGAGGAAAAGGAAAAAAGTAATTAAAATACTCAATTTGATAATCTTAAGGATTGAGATTCCACATGCTACCAACTGCTCACTTTGTGCATTATTAATGGAATGTATTGTCAGATGTTAATACCCTCTCATTAAAATGTGGGCCATTGAGTTAAACCATCTCAAACTCATAATCCTCGGGACTCTCACAGGCGTCAAGCTGAAAGGCTTTAGCACATGTATCTGAGCTGGAATCAAAGCCAAGACTTTATAGTTGAGGCAGCAACTATGTTGATCAATTTCTCAGGCCTGGCAAACGCCATGAATAAACATGCAAAGAGAACCTCTTCCAGGAAACAGCACACACCTGCTCCTCTTCACTGTTAACCCATGAATAACACAGAGCTAATAGAAGCTTGGCGCACAAATAAATCGACTGTTGACGCTCTAAACAGTTTTGTCTTTCCTGCACAATGTGGTTATAGAGCACGAGGGAAAAGAGACATTTGTAAAATTTGCAAATTTATGTCAGTGAAGGGCATCAAAACCTATCGCCTTCTCAGCAGAGTTCAGTTCCTAATAATCTCAGGCCAGCTAACATACAGCAGTTAAATTGGAAATCTGTCGACACTGCTACTTTAAATGACTGAGCTGATGAACTAGGGCTGTAGAATAGCAACCGCATGTATAGATCTCTTGCTGTATGCAGAAATATTACAAAGACTCCTGTGGCACAGTGGTAATGTCACCCCCTGCCAGTGGTCTAGAGGATCCAGGTTCAACTCCCAGCTGCTCTAGAAGCATGTTAGCACACACCTGAACCGACTGGTTAAAAATAATTTGGGCTTGTCATCATGGCCAAGGATATGGATTCAAAATCCCTTGAGGCCTCCCTGCAGATGCTGCTATGTTTGTCCACATTCCTGACTTTGGGCTGATGAGGCCGTAGAAAGCATCCTATCCAGTTGTATCACAGCGTTATATGGTAACTCTCTTCCCAAGACCACAAGAAACTACAGAGGGTTGTACGCACAGAGATAATGGGAACTGCAGATGCTGGAGAATTCCAAGATAATAAAATGTGAGGCTGGACGAACACAGCAGGCCAAGCAGCATCTCAGGAGCACAAAAGCTGACGTTTCGGGCCTAGACCCTTCATCAGAGAGCTCAGGTTGTACGCACAGCCCAGTCTGTCACACAAACCAGCCTCCCATTCATTGACTCCATCTCTACATCCCGCTGCCTGGGAAAGCAACAAACATAGTCAAAACCCCCTCCCACCCCGGTTAAACTCCCTGCCACCCTCTTACATCAGGCAAAAGACATAAAAGTTTGAATACACAGATTCTTCCCTGCTATTATCAGACTTTTGAATGGACTCTCAAATGTTAATTCATAGAATCACAGAAACCCTGCAGTGTGGAAGTAGGACATTCGGCCCAACAGGTCCACACCTGAACCTCTGAAGGCATCCCACGCAGACTCATCCCCCTACCCTATCCCTGCATTTCCCACAGCTAACCCACCTACCCTGCACACCCCTGAACACTACGGGCAATTTAGCACGGCTAATCCACCTGGCCTGCGCATCTTTGGACTGTGGGAGGAAACCAGAGCACCCAGAGGAAACCCACAGAGATATAGGGAGGACGTGCAAACTCCACACAGACAGTCACTTGAGTTCAACCTGGGTCCCTAGCGCTGTGAGGCAGCAATGCTAATCACTGAGCCACCGTGCCGCCGATTCTGATCTCTTTCTCTCTCTGCACCTTCTTTGCGGCTATAACATGGTACTCTGCACTCTGCTGGGCTACCCTGATGCACTTTGTATGGTATGATTTGCCTACCTGTAGAGCAGGCAAAACAACACTTTTTACTGTATCTCTGCACATGTGCCAATATATCACTCAATCAGGAGGTGCTTGTTCAATCCTACAGAGGTGGGCCAGCAATTGTCTGAATGAACATGTTGGTTCAAAGTTATTTTCATCAGCCCCCAGCCCAGTGTGATTCTATCAATAAACTGCATTCCATCTGGTCACCATCTGATGGGACTTCAGGTGGACACCCAGTTGTCCAAAAGAGAGGATTCTTACGAAAAATAAATAAAAGAGCTACTTCTGTGTTTCTGTTGTCACACCAACTCCAACAGATGATACTGTCAGTGAATCACATTCTCATCTCTATCAGAAATAAGTGCCTTTAATGGTTCAAACCTTATTCCACTTGGGAATATGAGCCAGGACTATATGACACATGAGGGAGTGCTAATTTTTGAATGGCATCTAGTGACATCATGGGCATCATTTCAATTCCTCTCTGATGCTTTAGTCAATATTTACGCCAGAATCAATACCATGAAAAGGCAAAATACTGTGGATACTGGAAAAGTGAAACAGACATAGAAAATGCTGGAGAAGCTCAGCAGGTCTGGTAGCTTCTGTGCAGAGAGCGACAAGAGTTAACATTTTGAGTTCAAATGACTCTTCTTTAGAATCAGTGAGACTGTGTTGGCGACTTTCATCAGGGCCCTCCTCACTGTGGGCTCAGTGCCCCCAATACGGATGGAAGGCAGCTGAGGTCAACCAGGAGAGTCTGAAGGAGACTCTAAACATGAACTGTTTCTCTCTCCAGCAGAGCTGCAAGATGTGCCGAATTTCTCCAACATACTCAGTGTTTGATCCACTAAAACACGAGATCAGCTTGTGCTCTTATGTTAGTTTGTGGCACTTCCTACACACAACAGTGACAGGCGATGACTATAAGGCGCTTTGGAAGGTCCCAAAATGGTGGAAGGTTCAACAGAAATGCAACCTTCCTCGATGTGGGAGGCAGGCTTGCGTACGTGTTGATCTCTCAGGCATAGTGACGTCCTGATGTAAATGGAGATTGTACAGTGACAATGCAGCCAAATAAAGCCACCATCTTCATTCATAATAAGTCAGAGAATAGCACTTTAATATCAATGTTTAATGGGATAGATTATTTTGAAACCGGGGGCTTGTATCTCAGAAATGCCAGCAGATCCTGATGAAATGCTAATAGCTTTTGTCAGAAAAGTCACATTTTGACATTACTGCGTTGCTTCAGATTAGCGCTTCACGCTATGTAACAATACCTTCACTTTACTCATTTCTAATTAGGTTTTATCAGTTACAGCCTCACACTGCCCATGAAAACAACCCGTTTTACTGTTCACAAAAGTTTACCCGACAATCTGTTACCAATCCGGGCTTGAAAGGTCGGCTGATAGTATAAGTTAATGTAATTAAAATAAATGGGCACAAATTTATTTTTGACAATGACATTTTTAAAAATTATGCTCTAAGTTTTGAGAAATGTTAGCATTTGAGGCCTAGAAGAAAACAATGTTCATTAATCTGCCCTTATCCAAGGAGGGACAACAGAAGACATTGCAGGCCATCCAGCACCCACTCTCTGTTTCAATAGCAGAGGCCAGGGCTTTAGCTGCCCCAGGCTGGGAATGCTGGTTCGATGCTGAGGGTGAGGGGTGCTGTATTAGGTTCATTCACTGATTCACTCAAGTCATTAGAACATAGAACATAGAACAATACAGCACAGTACAGGCCCTTCAGCCCACAATGTTGTGCCAACCTATATCCCACACTGAGATCAAACTAACCTGCATACTCTACATTCTACTATCATCCATATGCCTATCCATGAGTTGCTAGGAATGTCCCTAATGTATCTCTGGAAAGCTAGCCAGCAAGTGGGAACAGGCAGCCACTTTGAACAGTTGAGGATGCAATGAAAGGCCAATTTCATTACTGTCAGCAGCTTGGGAACCTGCCATCCATCATGGCACCATATGAGCCCACATGCTGCCAATGTGGATTTAGGACTTGATCCTGTTACTAAAGTTGAGGAATACTTTCCCTCTAGTCCCTGCTACCGTCATTCTGGTAAAATTCACCCTCTGCATCGTTGGGGGTCATAGAGTTGCAGAGAGATACAGCAGAGAAACAGATCCTTCAATCCATCTCATCCTTGCTGAACAGATACCCTAAATTAATCTAGTCCCATTTTCCAACATTTGGCCCATAGCCCACTAAACCCTTCCTATTCATGTACCCATCCAGATTCCTTTTAAACATAGTCATTGTATCAGCCTCCAGCACTTCCTCTGGCAGCTTGTTCCATACACGCACCACCCTCTGTGTGGAAAAAGTTGCCCCTCAGGTCCCTTTGGCATTGTCACTTAAAGGAAATGTCACATGGTGCCTGGTTTACCTGTTTCAGGTAAAATCAAAGATTACACAATGTTTCAGGTAGCAGAGGAGTTCTCTCAGTGTTGACCAAGGTGGAATCTCCATTGATTTGTCTCCAAAACAGAGGGCTGACTCCCACCCTATTTTGTCCAAGTGCCGCCTCAACTGAGTTTCCAGAAGTTTCTTTGCGAGGCCAAGCGAGATTTTTAACACCATCATCAAAAACCCACCCTCGTTTACTTATCCCGCCATGGGTGCCCCTTTCATCCAATGCTGGCCCAATTCTCCAACTGGATCTAGCCAGAAATATTCATTACTGCCAGGATATCCCAGGATCCCATCTGTAAAAGGCTAGGCAAGCACCATCAATCCAGCACTGCCCTGTATAGTGCATGACATTTGCCACCAGAAATTGCAGATCAAGTGGAAGTTGGTGACTCATTTTGTGAACAGAAGCTGTTGGTGGATAAGGTTATGTGCTTCAATCATCTGATATAATCTGAAGGAATGGAATGATAGAATTAGTGCTGGATACCATTGACGATGATGAATGGGTGGTACAAATATATAAATCATGTCCTCTGAGTGTGGCTAACTGAAATAAAGCTCTCACAGAGAGATGTGGACTTGAACTGTTTAAACAGCATTGGTCACAGAGGATTGTTGAGTCAAACTGAAAATTCAAACTGTATAGAAGAATGGAATTACAATGTAGCTTTTTTTAAAATCAGAGAACAAGTATGGTATGGCCTTAGCACTTTTGTTACCACACAGAAACAAGGTTAAGAAGCAAGGCTTTTATCTGGGATTGGAGCCTGATGATCTGAATGAAGATTTGAACTGGTTGTTAACTTTCATTGTCAACAGTTGTCAAAAGAGTGATCTATTGACTGCTTATGAGGGGATCTTGACAAATTTCCAAACACATAGAATATCACTATGGAGCTGTATAATACAGAATTCAGTAGATTGTATGCAAGACTGCAGAAATTTCATTTAGAAATTCACAAATCTATGCTGGCATTTAAGTTATTGATTGTATCAAAGTATCAAGCCTTGATAGACTTTTAGTTTTGAGGGGAGTTAAATTTGCAGATAAACATACACTGGTGAAACAAAAGTCAGAAACAGTAATAAAACTCAGTCAAAATATTTCTTTCAGGGGACAGTTGGTGGTATGACAGAAAATGGAGAACACAATGTTAATAAATTAGTGAGAACATCTAGAAACAGGTCACAATCAACAGTATGAAAGGAGAACTGTAATTAAGAGAAATAAGGATAGAAAATGCTATTGATATTTTTGACAATTGAGGAGAATTTGAGATTTACAAAAAGCGAAGGAACTCCGGAAATGTTCAGGATGTAACTAATTGATGTTTCAGCTGCAATCTAGAGTGCCATTGTGTCGTAAACTGTCCCAATCACTATCTTCAAAATTAAACATGAAATGGAGGATTTAGAGGAAGGTACAGATCAAATGGAGGACATTGTATTGGATGCAATAAAGTTTCAACCCAGTAACAAACATATTGATAGCAGAGATTGTAGAAACTGCAGATGCTGGAGAATCTGAGATAACAATGTATAGAGCTGGATGAACACAGCAGGCCAAGCAGCATCAGAGGAGCAGAAAATTTTCTGAAGAAAGGCCTCGACCCGAAACGTCAGCCTTCCTGCTAGCGAAGTTTTGATAGCAGAGTTTTTCAATTGTGCAGCACTGGATGGTGGATGTATGTCCATACTGAGTGGAATACATTGGTACAAAATGCTACTGTGACCCTCAGAGTGAAAAGGGTTGAAACAAAACAAGGAATTTCGGAAATCCACTAGTTTCAGATTTAGGGGTGATAACAGAATAAAAGTAGTGGTTATTCCTTGTAAAAAGAAAAGCCAAAACTAATTATTTTATGGGCACAGATGAAGTGTTCACTGAAATAACATTGTATACCATCAATGAGCAAAGCACAGATGAAACTCGACAAAGCTAATTTATTTGGAAAATTTGCAATTTACACATTCCGTGTACTATCATATTCGTGCAATGGAACATAGCCTCCATGAAGAAATTAAAGAAGTGTAATTTACATAAAGAGGTAGAAATTTAGAAAACAAAATGTTAATTGTGTTAAAATTACATAGAAAATTTGATGATCCATCTTCTAAAAGGTGCCTCATGCTCAAACGTTGCTTGGCTATGATGACCAAGCTGCTGCAGTTTTCTGCTGGTCAGTACGTAGCCTTTAGTCACCAAGAACGACTGCCAAAAGTGTGTATCAAGGTCAAATATTTCCCAGAAGGGGCTAGTCAATAGAGAAATCTGACTAAAATAAGTGGAGCAGTGAAGACCATTGAAAAATATAAAAACTATATGAACATGGAGGGCGAGAGACAAGGAGTTGGGACCCATGGATTAGGAACATGAACTACAAAGACAGAACGCTAGAAAACGCATGCAAGCTGAAGGGGGCACTGGGTGCCGGGGTAGATATGCCCCTTGAAAAAACTCATGAGCTATTAAAAGAAATCCTATTAATGGGAGGGGGAGGTCAAATTGTTGCAGTCCGGAAAGAAAAAAAAGGCAAGGTGTAGTTTAATACGGAAAAGAATTAGGCACAAACTAGGAATACCACAAGGAGCAGGAGCCCATATGGCTGGGAAATCTTGGCACCCATGAGCAGACTAGAAGATAAGTGAATAACAACAAGAACTACAAAGCTGGAGAAAATTTGGGGTGTGCAGAGGTGTCAGATATGGCTGGTTGCCCCCATCACATTACTGCAGATGCACTGGAAAGACATTCCCATTGGGAGTTAATGGCTAAAGTAAGGCTGGGGGGTGGGGGCGGGTAATGAGGTTTTGAAGAAAAAATAGGACATCAAGTTAAAAGGATAGACTCACCAATAGCATGAAAAGAAATCAGACATCCAACACAATGAGGACAATCTGAAAGTTAAGTGTGTTTATGACCTAAATAATGCCTCTGGAATTTGGTTCTTTTTAGTAAGGTCTGTCTACTTAAAATTGGGCTAACTTCAGGTAAAAACAAATCCTGCCGGTTTTAATGCAATCATGAAGGGCGGGTTTCAGGCATCTTTATGATGCATGGAGATGTGGGGTGGGAGCAGTGTATTTGAAAGCATTGAGTTGAAGCTTGTAAGGGGTCGATGCAATGATGTGGGCTACAGTGAGATTTACAACCGATTCAGACAAGAAAGTGTAGCAAGGCCAATCTCAACACCAAGATCATAAAATGTGAGGCTGGATGAACACAGCAGGCCAAGCAGCATCTCAGGAGCACAAAAGCTGACGTTTCGGGCCTAGACCCTTCATCAGGGTCTAGGCCCGAAACGTCAGCTTTTGTGCTCCTGAGTCTCTCTGATGAAGGGTCTAGGCCCGAAACGTCAGCTTTTGTGCGCCTGAGATGCTGCTGGGCCTGCTGTGTTCATCCAGCCTCACATTTTATTATCTTGGATTCTCCAGCATCTGCAGTTCCCATTATCTCTCTCTCAACACCAAGATCATCTCACTTTGTTTCACCCTTTCCTTTGCAGTGTCTCCAGACTCTGACCAGGCAGGGGCGAATGAGCAATTGACTATCCTTAATATTGGTTAAGGTCCTTGTTAACAGCCCAACTTCCCTCATTATTATTTGGCTTCCAATCTTATCAAACTCGCCAAAAAAAAACTAGCCGCTGGGAAGCCACAACATGGAAACCAAACAGGGCACCTGATGACTTCAGCTCACTGCTTGCTCCAAATGACCTCTATGTTGGAAACCAGGCATCAAAACACCCCACTGCCACCAGCCATACACATTCCCACATCTACTGACATTGGCATCCGACATGCGCCAGCCTCTGAGAATCCTCATGGCACACCCCTGACCCATTTACAGCCACATCTGCACTTCAATGCTGCATCTCAGGCTGCACTAGCAACTCTCATTGTAACAGTGCAGCTTGGACAGTGTGTGCTCACGGGCACGCACCCAGGCTAACTAACCCCAACCTTAATACTATTGTATTCTCCCAGCTCTTCATTCACTCACCTTGTGCCTATCTAGAAGCTTACAGAATGCCTGCCTTGCCTTGAATTGCTTTTCTGTGTGTTTCCTTCTCAGGCAGAGATACCAGGCTCATGGTACCTCCGTCTGGCTTTGTTAGAATTCTGAGCTTTGCAGTTGAGGACAGGTACAAAGCCGGGGAGCTTGTAATGGTTATCAGCTGTCCTCAGTTGATGGGGTCAAGATAAATCAATCTGTAATATTATAAGAACAAACAAAGCTTACAAAATGACAACACATTATTTTCATTTTTTGCTTTTCCCATTAAGGCTCCAAGTGTCCTACTTTCAATAAATCCAATAGTTTCTTATAAATTGCTGCTTTCTTTGGAAAACAATCACTTAGCTGATTGCTGCCAGCCACCCATTTCAATCTGGAAATCTCTCCATTCTCCACCATCTGTTTTAAAACTGCAAGATCGATTCTGAATCTTTTGTTATCCAACATGTTTTGTTGAGTGGACGTTGTCCCA
Source organism: Stegostoma tigrinum (assembly GCF_030684315.1). Taxonomy (NCBI): domain Eukaryota; kingdom Metazoa; phylum Chordata; class Chondrichthyes; order Orectolobiformes; family Stegostomatidae; genus Stegostoma; species Stegostoma tigrinum. The sequence continues at coordinate 6,250,085 of NC_081389.1, read as the reverse complement.
TTGTGATTTTGTTATTGATGTAGCACTCAGCGTTGCTGCTGAATCTCGTTTGGAAATTTCTCAATAAGTTTGGTAAGAAAAATTCCATATCTCGATCTGTAAGCGCAGAGTGAGTGAGTGAAGAGCTGGAAGATGTGATATTAGAATGAAGACCCTTTATGGTTGTGAGCACCCAAATGAATGCCATGAAAAGTTATCTGTGGTACAGAGTACCTAGGGATAGATACTTTAAGTGTTGTCACAGAACTGAAACAATTCAAAACAGATTAGCAGGGGAGTAGAGAATAAAAGTTCAGGATGAGAATAAAAGTGTCCATAAATCACTCAAGTTATTGTCCGGAAAGTCCTTTTTCAACAAGAATCCCGGCCTGCAAAGCTTCAGAACATGAGGCCATGCTGCCTGCAAGTGCAGGCCTCCATCCGGGACTCACTCTGCTCCTCACTCTGGGACTCACTCAGCTCCTCGCTCCGGGACTCACTCTGCTCCCCGGTACAGAACTCACCCTGCTCCACACTCCGGAATTCACTCTGCTCCTCACTGCGGAACACACTCTGCTCCCCGCTCTGGAGCACAGTCTGCTCCCCGGTCCAGGTCTCACTCTGCTCTCCGCTCTGGGACGCACTCTGCTCCCAGCTCCGGGACTCACTCTGCTCCCCATTCCGGGGCTCACTCTGCTCCCCGCTCCAGAGCTCATTCCGCTCCCCACTCTGGATCTAACTCTGCTCCCCGCTCCGGGACTCACTCTGCGCCCCGCTACAGAACTCACTCTGCTCCCACACTGCAGAATTCACTCTGCTCCTCACTCCGGGTCTCACTCTGCTCCGCACTCCGGAACTCACTCTGATCCTGACTCCGGGACTCACTCTGCTCCCCACTCTGGGTCTAACTCTGCTCCCCGCACCGGAACGCACTCTGCTCCCCGCTCCAGGACACACTCTGCTCCCCACTCCGGGACTCACCCGACTCCTCGCTCTGGGTCTCACTCCGCTCCCCGCTCTGGGTCTCACTTTGCTCCACACTCTGGGTCTCACTCTGCTCCCCACTACAGAACTCACTCTGCTCCACACTCTGGAATTCACACTGGTCCTCATTCCGGAACACACTCTGCTCCCCGCTCCGGGACTCACTCTGCTCCCTGCTCTGGAACTCACTCTGCTCCCTGCTCCAGGTCTCACTCTGCTCCACACTCTGGAACACACTCTGCTCCTCACTCCAGAACACACTCTGCTCCCCGACTCAGCTCCTCAATCCGGGTCTCACTCTGTTCCCCCCTCCGGGACTCTCCCTGCTCCTCACTCCAGAACACACTCTGCTCCCCGCTCCAGGACTCACTCTGCTCCCTGCTCTGGAACTCACTCTGCTCCCTGCTCCAGGTCTCACTCTGCTCCACACTCTGGAACACACTCTGCTCCTCACTCCAGAACACACTCTGCTCCCCGACTCTGTCCTCACTCCGGGTCTCACTCTGTTCGCCCCTCCGGGACGCTCCCTGCTTCTCGTTCCGGAACACACTCTGCTCCCCGCTCCAGAACTCACTCTGTTCCCCGCTCCAGAACAGACTCTGCTCCCCACTCCGGAACTCACTCTGCTCCTCACTCCGGGTCTTGCTCTGATCCCCAGTCCGGGTCTCGCTCTGCTCCCCGTCCGGGTCTCACTCTGCTCCCCTCTCCGGGACTCACTCTACTCCCCGCTCCGGGCCTCGCTCTGCTCCCCACTCCGGGTCTCACTCTGCTCCCCGCTCTGGAACTCAATCTTCTCCCCACTCCGGTACACAGTCTGCTCCCCATGACGGAACACACTCTGCTCCCCGCTCCAGGACTAACTCTGCTCCTCGCTCCGGAATACACTCTGCTCCCCGCTCTGGAACTCACTCTGCTCCCTGCTCCAGTTCTCACTCTGCTCCACACTCTGGAATTCACACTGCTCCTCACTCTGGAACACACTCTGCTCCCCGCTCCGGGACTCACTCTGCTCCCTGCTCCGGAACTCACTCTGTTCCCTGCTCTGGAACTCACTCTCCTCCCAGCTCCAGGTCTCACTCTGCTCCACACTCTGGAACACACTCTGCTCCTCACTCCAGAACACACTCTGCTTCCCGACTCTGCTCCTCACTCCAGGTCTCACACTGTTCCCCCCCGCCGGGACTCTCCCTGCTCCTCGTTCCGGAACACACTCTGCTCCTCACTCCGGTACTCACTCTGCTCCCCGCTCTGGAACTCAATCTGCTCCACACTCCGGTACACACTCTGCTCCCCGCTCCGGAACTCAATCTGCTCCCCACTCCGGTACTCACTCTGCTCCCCGCTCCGGAACTCAATCTGCTCCCCACTCCGGTACACACTCTGCTCCCCATGACGGAACTCACTCTGATCCCCACTCCAGAAATCACTCTGCTCCTCACCCCGGGTCTCGCTCTGCTCCCCGGTCCGGGACTCACCCTGCTCCCCGGTCCGGGACTCACCCTGCTCCCAGCTCCGGAACTCACTCTGCTCCCCACTCCGGGACTAACTCTGCTCCCCACGACGGAACATACTCTGCTCCCGGCTCCGGGACTAACTCTGCTCCTCACACCGAAATACACTCTGCTCCCCGCTCCGGGTGTCACTCTGCTCCAGGCTCCGGCTCTCACTCTGCACCTCGCTACAGAACTCACTCTGCTCCACACTCTGGAATTCACACTGCTCCTCACTCCAGAACACACTCTGGTCCCCGCTCCGGGCATCACTCTGCTCCCCACGACAGAACACACTCTGCTCCCCGCTTCGGGACTAACTCTGCTCCTCACTCCGGAATACACTTTGCTCCCCGCTCCGGGTCTCACTCTGCTCCTCGCTACAGAACTCACTCTGCTCCACACTCTGGAATTCACACTGCTCCTCACTCCAGAACACACTCTGGTCCCTGCTCCGGGTATCACTCTGCTCCCCACGACAGAACACACTCTGCTCCCCGCTCTGGGACTAACTCTGCTCCTCACTCCGGAATACACTCTGCTCTCCGCTCCGGGTCTCACTCTGCTCCCCGCTACAGAACTCACTCTGCTCCACACTCTGGAATTCACACTGCTCCTCACTCCGGAACTGACTCTGCTCCCAGCTCCGGGGGTCACTCTGCTCCTCGCTCCGGGTCTCACTCTGCTCCCCACTGCGGGTCTCACTCTGCTCACCGCTCCAGAACTCCCTCCGATCCCTGCTCCGGGTCTTACTTGCTCCCCGCTCCAGGTCTCACTCTGCTCCCCGCTCCGGGGCTTAATTGCTCCTCGCTCCGGGAATTAGTCTGCTCCCCACTCTGGAAGTCACTCTGCTCCCCACTCCAGAACTCACACTGCTCCCCACTCCGGAACACACTCTGCTCCTCCCGCCGGGACTCACTCTGCTCCACGCTCCAGGTCTCACTCTGCTCCCCGCTCCGGAACACACTCTGCTCCCTGCTCCGGAACTCACTCTGTTCCCCACTCCGGAAATCACTCTGCTCCTCACCCCGGGCCTCGCTCTGCTCCCCGGTCCGGGACTCACCCTGCTCCCCGCTCCGGAACTCACTCTGCTCCCCACTCCGGGACTAACTCTGCTCCCCACGACTGAACATACTCTGCTCCCGGCTCCGGGACTAACTCTGCTCCTCACTCCGGAATACACTCTGCTCCCCGCTCCGGGTGTTACTCTGCTCCAGGCTCCGGCTCTCACTCTGCTCCTCGCTACAGAACTCACTCTGCTCCACACTCTGGAATTCACACTGCTCCTCACTCCAGAACACACTCTGGTCCCCGCTCCGGGTATCACTCTGCTCCCCACGACGGAACACACTCTGCTCCCCGCTCCGGGACTAACTCTGCTCCTCACTCCGGAATACACTCTGCTCCCCGCTCCGGGTGTCACTCTGCTTCCCGCTACAGAACTCACTCTGCTCCCCGCTACAGAACTCACTCTGCTCCACACTCTGGAATTCACACTGCTCCTCACTCCGGAACTGACTCTGCTCCCAGCTCCGGGGGTCACTCTGCTCCTCGCTCCGGGTCTCACTCTGCTCCCCACTGCGGGTCTCACTCTGCTCACCGCTCCGGACATCCCTCTGATCCCTGCTCCGGGTCTTACTTGCTCCCCGCTCCAGGTCTCACTCTGCTCCCCGCTCCGGGGCTTAATTGCTCCTCGCTCCGGGAATTAGTCTGCTCCCCACTCTGGAACTCACTCTGCTCCCCGCTCCGGGTCTCACTCTGCTCCCCACTCCCGAACTCACTCTGCTCCCCACTCCAGAACTCACACTGCTCCCCACTCCGGAACACACTCTGCTCCTCCCGCCGGGACTCAATCTGCTCCACGCTCCAGGTCTCACTCTGCTCCCCGCTCCGGAACACACTCTGCTCCCCGCTCCGGAACTCACTCTGATCCCCACTCCGGGTCTTACTCTGCTCCCCACTCCAGCACACACTCTGCTCCCCGCTCTGGAACTCACCCTGCTCCTCACTCCGGGTCTCATTCTGCTCCCCACACCGGAACTCACTCTGCTCCTCACTCTGGAACACACTCTGCTCCCCGCTCCGGTCTCGCTCTGCTGCCCGTTCCGCCTCTCACTCTGCTCCCCACTCCGGAATGCACTCTGCTCCCCGCTCCAGGACACACTCTGCTCCCCACTGCAGAACTCACTCTGCTCCCCGCTCCGGGTCTCACTCTGCTCCCCACTGCAGAACTCACTCTGCTTTCCACCCCGGAACTCACTCTGCTCCCCGCTCTGGAACACACTCTGCTCCTCAGTCTGGGACTCAATCTGCTCCCCGCTCCGGAACTCACTCTGCTCCCCACTCCGGAATACACTCTGCTCCCTGCTCCAGGACACACGCTGCTCCCCACTCCGGAACTCACTGTGCTCCCCACTCCAGAACTCACTCTGCTCCTCACTTCGGTACTCACTCTGCTCCTCACTCTGGAACACACTCTGCCCCCTGCTCCGGAACTCATTGTGCTCCTCACTCCGGAACTCACTCTGCTCCTCAATCCGGAACACACTCGGCTCCCCACTCTGGAACAAACTCTGCTCCCCGCTCCGGTCTCGCTCTGCTCCCCGTTCCGCCTCTCACTCCGCTCCCCACTCCGGAATACACTCTGCTCCCTGCTCCAGGACACACTCTGCTCCCCACTCCAGAACTCACTCTGCTCCTCACTCCGGAACTCACTCTGCTCCCCGCTCCGGGTCTCACTCTGCTCGCTGCTCCGGGTCTCGCACTGCTTCTCACTCCAGAACTCACACTGCTTCCCGCTCTGGGTCTCGCTCTGCTCCCCGCTCCAGGACACACTCTGCTCCCCGCTACGGGACTCACCCTGCACCTCGCTCTAGGTCTCAGTCTGCTCGTCCCACCGGGACGCTCCCTGCTCCCCGCTCCACGACTCACTCTGCTCTCCGGTTCGGGACAGAGTCTGCTCCCCGCTCCGGAACACACTCTGCTCCCCGCTCCGGGTCTCACTCTGCTCCTCACTTCTGAACTCACTCTGCTCCTCACTCCGGAACACACTCTGCTCCCCGCTCCGGGTCGCATTCTGCTCCTCGCTCCGGGTCTCACTCTGCTCCTCATTGTGGAACATACTTTGCTCGCTCTGGAACACACACTGCTCCTCCCTCCGGGACTCACTCTGCTCCCCGCTCTCGAACTCACTCTGCTCCCCGCTCTGGGTCCGCTCTGCTCCCCGTTCCAGGTCTCACTCTGCTCCCTGCTCCAGTACACGCTCTGCTCCCCACACGGGAACTCACTGTGCTCCCCACTCCGGAAATCACTGTGCTCCTCACTCCAGAACTCACTCTGCTCCTCACTCTGGAACACAATCTGCCCCCCGCTCCGGAACTCATTGTGCTCTGCACTCCGGAACTCACTTTGATCCTCACTTCTGAACTCACTCTACTCCTCACTCCGGAACACGCTCTGCTCCCCGCTCCAGTCTCGCTTTGCTCCCCGTTCCGCATCTCACTCTGCTCCCCACTCCGGGTCTCACTCTGCTCCCCACTCCGGAATACACTCTGCTGCCTGCTCCAGGACACACTCTGCTTCCCACTCCAGAACTCACTCTGCACCCCACTCCAGCGGTCACTCTGCTCCTCACTCCGGAACTCACTCTGCTCCGGGTCGCACTCTGCTCCTCGCTCCAGGTCTCACTCTGCTCCTCACTCTGGAACATACTTTGCTCGCTCTGGAACACACTCTGCTCCTCCCTCCGGGACTCACTCTGCTCCCTGCACCGGGTCTCACTCTGCTCCCCGCTCCGGGGCTTACTTGTTCCTCGCTCCGGCAATTCGTCTGCTCCCCGCTCTGGAACTCACTCTGCTCCCCGCTCCGGGTCCGCTCTGCTCCCCGTTCCAGGTCTCACTGTGCTCCCTGCTCCAGTACACGCTCTGCTCCCCACTCCGGACAACACTCTGCTCCCCACTCCAGAACTCACTCTGCTCCTCACTTCGGTACTCACTCTGCCCCCCGCTCCGGAACTCATTGTGCTCCTCACTCTGGAACTCACTTTGCTCCTCACTTCTGAACTCACTCTGCTCCTCATTACGGAACACACTCTGCTCACCGCTCTGGAACACACTCTGCCCCCCGCTCCGGAACTCATCGTGCTCCTCACTCCGGTACTCACTCTGCTCCCCACTCCGGAACACGCTCTGCTCCCCGCTCCAGTCTCGCTTTGCTCCCCATTCTGCATCTCACTCTGCTCCCCACTCCGGGTCTCACTCTGCTACCCACTCCGGAATACACTCTGCTGCCTGCTCCAGGACACAGTCTGCTCCCCACTCCAGAACTCACTCTGCACCCCACTTCAGAAGTCATTCTGCTCCTCACTCCGGAACTCACTCTGCTCCCCGCTCCGGGTCTCACTCTGCTCCCCACTCCGGACAACGCTCTGCTCCCCACTCCGGAACACACTCTGCTATCCGCTCCAGAACACACTCTGCTCCACACTCCAGAAAACACTCTGCTCCCCGCTCCGGAACTCACTCTGCTCCTCACATCAGAACTCAGTCTGCTCCTCACTTTGGGACACACTCTACTTCCCACTCCGGGACACACTCTGCTCTCCACTCCGGAATACACTCTTCTCCCCGCTCCAGGACACACTCTGCTCCCCACTCCAGAACTCACTCTGCACCCCACTCCAGAACTCACTCTGCTCCCCACTCCAGAACTCACTCTGCACCCCACTTCAGAGGTCACTCTGCTCCTCACTCCGGAACTCACTCTGCTCCGGAACTCATTCTGCTCCCCGCTCCGGGTCTCACTCTGCTCCCCACTCCGGACAACACTCTGCTCCCCACTCCGGAACACACTCTGCTATCCGCTCCAGAACACACTCTGCTCCTCTCTCCAGAAAACACTCTGCTCCCCGCTCCGGAACTCAGTCTGATCCTCACTTCGGAACTCATTCTGCTCCTCACTTCAGAACTCACTCTGCTCCTCACTCTGGGACACACGCTGCGCCCCACTCCGGGACACACTCTGCTCCCCACTCCGGAATACACTCTGCTCCCCGCTCCAGGACACACTCTGCTCCCCACTCCAGAACTCACTCTGCACCCCACTCCAGAACTCACTCTGCACCCCACTCCAGAACTCACTCTGCACTCCACTCCAGAACTCACTCTGCTCCCCACTCCAGAACTCACTCTGCTCCTCACTTCGGTACTCACTCTGCTCCTCACTCTGGAACACACTCTGCCCTCCGCTCCAGAACTCATTGTGCTCCTCACTCTGGAACTCACTTTGCTCCTCACTTCTGAACTCACTCTGCTCCTCATTACGGAACACATTCTGCTCCCCGCTCCGAAACCCATTGTGCTCCTCACTCCAGTACTCACTCTGCTCCTCACACCGGAACACACTCTGCTCCCCACTGCGGAACACGCTCTGCTCCCCGCTCCAGTCTCGCTTTGCTCCCCGTTCCGCCTCTCACTCTGCTCCCTGCTCCGGGTCTCACTCTGCTCCCCACTCCAGAATACATTCTGCTGCCTGCTCCAGGACACACTCTGCTCCCCACTCCAGAGGTCACTCTGCTCCTCACTCCGGAACTCACTCTGCTCCGGGTGTCACTCTGCTCCCCACTCCGGGTCTCACTCTGCTCCCCACTCCAGAATACATTCTGCCCCCTGCTCCAGGACACACTCTGCTCCCCACTCCAGAACTCACTCTGCAGCCCACTCCAGAGGTCACTCTGCTCCTCACTCCGGAACTCACTCTGCTCCGGAACTCACTCTGCTCCCCACTCCGGGTCTCAGTCTGCTCCCCACTCCGGACAACACTCTGCTCCCCACTCCGGAACACACTCTGCTATCCGCTCCAGAACACACTCTGCTCCTCTCTCCAGAAAACACTCTGCTCCCCGCTCCGGAACTCAGTCTGATCCTCACTTCGGAACTCATTCTGCTCCTCACTTCAGAACTCACTCTGCTCCTCACTCTGGGACACACGCTGCGCCCCACTCCGGGACACACTCTGCTCCCCACTCCGGAATACACTCTGCTCCCCGCTCCAGGACACACTCTGCTCCCCACTCCAGAACTCACTCTGCACCCCACTCCAGAACTCACTCTGCACCCCAATCCAGAACTCACTCTGCTCCCCACTCCAGAGCTCACTCTGCTCCCCACTCCGGAACTCACTCTGCTCCCCACTCCGGAACACACTCTGTTCCCCACTCCGGAACACACTCTGCTCCCAACTCCGGAACTCACTGTGCTCCTCACTCCAGATCTCAGTCTGATCCTCACTTCGGAACTCACTCTGCTCCTCACTTCGGACCTCACTCTGCTCCCTACTCCAGGTCACACTCTGCTCCCCCCTCCAAGTCTCACTCTGCTCCCCGCTCCGGATCTCACTGTGCTCCTCAGTCCGGAACTCACTCTGCTCCTCACTTTGGAACTCACTCTGCTCCTCACTCCAGAACAAAGTCTGCCCACGGCTCCGGAACTCACTGTGCTCCTCACTTCTGAACTCACTCTGCTCCTCACTCCGGAACACACTCTGCTCCCCACTCCGGGTCGCACTCTGCTCCCGCTCCGGGTCTCACTCTGCTCCTCACTCTGGAGCACACTGTGCTCCCCACTCCGGACGTCACTGTGCTCCTCACTCCAGAACTCACTCTGCTCCCCACTCCAGAACTCACTCTGCACCCCACCCCAGAGGTCACTCTGCTCCTCACTCCGGAACTCACTCTGCTCCAGAACTCATTCTGCTCCCCGCTCCGGGTCTCACTCTGCTCCCCACTCCAGACAACACTCTGCTCCCCACTCCGGAACACACTCTGCTATCCGCTCCAGAACACACTCTGCTATCCGCTCCAGAAAACACTCTGCTCCCCGCTTCGGAACTCACTCTGCTCCTCACTTCAGAACTCACTCTGCTCCTCACTCTGGGACACACGCTGCTCCCCACTCTGGGACACACGCTGCTCCCCACTCCGGGACACACTCTGCTCCCCACTCCGGAATACACTCTGCTCCCCGCTCCAGGACACACTCTGCTCCCCACTCCAGAACTCACTCTGCACCCCACTCCAGAACTCACTCTGCACCCCACTCCAGAACTCACTCTGCTCCCCACTCCAGAACTCACTCTGCTCCTCACTTCGGTACTCATTCTGCTCCTCACTCTGGAACACACTCTGCCCCCCGCTCCGGAACTCATTGTGCTCCTCACTCTGGAACTCACTTTGCTCCTCACTTCTGAACTCACTCTGCTCCTCATTACGGAACACACTCTGCTCACCGCTCTGGAACACACTCTGCGCCCCCCTCCGGCACTCATTGTGCTCCTCACTCCAGTACTCACTCTGCTCCTCACACTGGAACACACTCTGCTCCCCACTCCGGAACACGCTCTGCTCCCCGCTCCAGTCTCGCATTGCTCCCCGTACCGCCTCTCACTCTGCTCCCCACTCCGGAATACACTCTGCATCCTGCTCCAGGACACACTCTGCTCCCCACTCCAGAACTCACTCTGCACCCCACTCCAGAGGTCACTCTGCTCCTCACTCCGGAACTCACTCTGCTCCGGAACTCACTCTGCTCCCCGCTCCGGGTGTCACTCTGCTCCTCGCTCCGGGTCTCACTCTGCTCCTCACTCTGGAACACACTGTGCTCCCCACTCCGGACGTCACTGTGCTTCTCACCCCAGAACTCACTCTGCTCCTCACTTCAGGACTCACTCTGCTCCTCACTCTGGAACACACTCTGCCCCCCGCTCCGGAACTCATTGTGCTCCTCACTCTGGAACTCACTTTGCTCCTCACTTCTGAACTCACTCTGCTCCTCACACCGGAACACACTCTGCTCCCCACTCCGGAACACGCTCCACTCCCCGCTCCAGTCTCACTTTGCTCCCCGTTCCGCCTCTCACTCTGCTCCCCGCTCTGGGTCTCACTCTGCTCCCCACTCCGGAATACACTCTGCTGCCTGCTCCAGGACACACTCTGCTCCCCACTCCAGAACTCACTCTGCACCCCACTCCAGAGGTCACTCTGCTCCTCACTTCGGTACGCACTCTGCTCCTCACTTCGGTACTGACTCTGCTCCTCACTTGGGAACACACTCTGTCCCCCGCTCCGGAACTCATTGTGCTCCTCACCCCAGAACTCACTCTGCTCCACACTTCGAAACTCACTCTGCTCCTCACTCCGGAACTCACTCAGCTCTCCTCTCTGGAACTCACTCTGCTCCTCACTTCTGAACTCACTCTGCTCCACACTCCGGGTCTCACTCTGCTCCCTGCTCTGGAACTCACTCTGGTTCCCACCCTGGAACTCACTCTTCTCCCCACTCTGGAACTCACTCTGCACCCCACTCCAGAACTCACTCTGCTCCCCGCTCCGGAACTCAGTCTGATCCTCACTTCAGAATTCACTCTGCTCCTCACTCTGGGACACACTCTACTTCCCACTCCGGGATACACTCTGCTCCCCACTCCGGGACACACTCTGCTCCCCACTCCGGAATACACTCTGCTCCCCGCTCCAGGACACACACTGCTCCCCACTCCAGAGGTCACTCTGCACCCCACTCCAGAACTCACTCTGCACCCCACTCCAGAACTCACTCTGCTCCCCACTCCAGAACTCACTCTGCTCCCCACTCCGGGTCTCACTCTGCTCCCCACTCCAGAACTCACTCTGCACCCCACTCCAGAGGTCACTCTGCTCCTCACTTCGGTACTCACTCTGCTCCTCACTCCGGTACTCACTCTGCTCCCCACTCCGGAACACGCTCTGCTCCTCACTCCGGAACACGCTCTGCTTCCCACTCCAGAACTCATTCTGCTCTCCACTCCGGCACTCACTTGTGAACTCACTCTGCTCCTCACTCCGGAACACACTCTGCTTCCCGCTCCGAGTCTCAGTCTGCTCCCCGCTCCGGGACTCACTCTGCTCCCCGCTCCGGGGCTTACTTGCTCCTCGCTCCAGGAATCACTATGCTCCCCGCTCCGGGTCTCACTCTGCTCCTCACTCCAGAACTCACACTGCTCCTTACTTTGGAACTCACTCTGCTCCACACTCCAAAACACAGTCTGCTCCCCGCTCCGGGTCTCACTCTGCTCCTCACTTCTGAACTCACTCTGCTCCTCATTCCGGAACACACTCTGCTCCCTGCTCTGGAACTCACTCTGCCCCCTGCTCCGGAACTCATTGTGCTCCTCACTCCAGTACTCACTCTGCTCCTCACTCCGGAACACTCTCTGCTCCCCACTCCGGAACACACTCTGCTCCCCGCTCCAGTCTCGCTTTGCTCCCCGTTCCGCATCTCACTCTGCTCCCCGCTCCGGGTCTCACTCTGCTCCCCACTCCGGAATACACTCTGCTGCCTGCTCCAGGACACACTCTGCTCCTCACTCCAGAACTCACACTGCTCCTTACTTTGGAACTCACTCTGCTCCGCACTCCAAAACACAGTCTGCTCCCCGCTCCGGGTCTCACTCTGCTCCTCACTTCTGAACTCACTCTGCTCCTCATACCGGAACACACTCTGCTCCCCACTCCGGGTCTCACTCTGCTCCCCACTCCAGAACTCACTATGCTCCCCACTCTGGAACACACTCTGCTCCCCACTCCGGAACTCACTGTGCTCCCCACTCCGGGACTCACTGTGCTCCTCACTTCGGTACTCACTGTGCTCCCCGCTCCAGGTCTCACTCTGCTCCCCACTCCAGAACTCACTCTGCTTTCCACCCCAGAACTCATTCTGCTCCCCGCTCTGGGACTCAATCTGCTCCCTGCTCCGGAACTCACTCTGCTCCCCACTCTGGAGCTCACTCTGATCCCCACTCCAGAACTCACTCTGCACCCCGCTCCAGGACACACTCTGCTCCCCGCTCCAGGACACACTCTGCTCCCCACTACAGGACTCACCCTGCACCTCGCTCTGGGTCTCAGTCTGTTCATCCCTCCAGGACGCACCCTGCTCCCTGCTCTGGAACACACTCTGCTCCCCGCTCCGGAACACACTCTGCTCCTCACTCTGGGACCCCCTTTGCTCCCCTGCTCAGGATCTCACTCTGCTCGCCACTCCAGAACACACTCTGCTCCCACCGCCGTATCTCACTCTCCTCCCCGCTCCGGGTCTCACTCTGCTCCCCGCTCTAGAACTCACTTTGCACCCCACTCTAAAACTCACTCTGCTCTCCTCTCCAGGACATACCCTGCTCCCTGCTCCGGGTCTTGCTCTGGTCCCCACTCAAGGTCTCTTTCTGCTCCCCGCTCTGGGGCTTACTTGCTCCTCACTCCGCGAATCACTCTGTCTCCCACTCAGGAAGTCACTCTGCTCCCCGCTCCGGAACTCACTCTTATCCCCACTCCAGGATCACTCTGCTCCCCGCTCCGGGACTAACTCTGCTCCATGCGCCGGGTCTCACTCTGCTCCCCACTCCAGGTCTCACTCTGCTCCCAACTCCGGAACTCACTCTGCTCCTCACTCCAGAACTCACTCTGCTCCCCGCTCCGGGTCTCACTCTGCTCGCTGCTCCGGGTCTCGCACTGCTCCTCACTCCAGAACTCACTCTGCTCCCCGCTCTGGGTCTCGCTCTGCTCCCCGCTCCAGGACACACTCTGCTCCCCGCTACGGGACTCACCCTGCTCCTCGCTCTGGGTCTCAGTCTGCTCGTCCCTCCGGGACGCTCCCTGCTCCCCGCTCCACGACTCACACTGCTCTCCGGTCCGGGACTGAGTCTGCTCCCCGCTCCGGAACACACTCTGCTCCTCACTCTGGGACCCACTCTACTCCCCGCTCCGGGTCTCACTCTGCTCCTCACTTCTGAACTCACTCTGCTCCTCACTCCGGAACACACTCTGCTCCCCGCTCTGGGTCGCATTCTGCTCCCCGCTCCAGAACACACACTGGTCCCGACTCTGGGTCTCACTCTGCTTCCCGCTCCGGAACTCACTCTTATCCCCACTCCGGGATCACTCTGCTCCCCGCTCTAGGACTAACTCTGCTCCATGCTCCTGGTCTCACTCTGCTCCCCACTCCAGGTCTCACTCTGCTCCCAACTCCGGAACTCACTCTGCTCCTCACTCCGGAACTCACTCTGCTCCCCGCTCCGGGTCTCACTCTGCTCGCTGTTCCGGGTCTCGCACTGCTCCTCACTCCAGAACTCACTCTGCTCCCCGCTCTGGGTCTCGCACTGCTCCCCGCTCCAGGACACACTCTGCTCCCCGCTACGGGACTCACTGTGCTCCTGACTCCAGAACTCACTCTGCTCTTCACTTCGGTACTCACTCTGCTCCTCATTCCGGAACACACTCTGCCCCCCGCTCTGGAACTCTCTCTGCCCCCTGCTCCGGAACTCATTGTGCTCCTGGTCTCACTCTGCTCCCCACTCCAGGTCTCACTCTGCTCCCAACTCCGGAACTCACTCTGCTCCTCACTCCGGTACTCACTCTGCTCCCCACTGCGGAACACGCTCTGCTCCCCGCTCCAGTCTCGCTTTGCACCCCGTTCCGCCTCTCGCTCTGCTTCCCGCTCCAGGTCTCACTCTGCTCCCCACTCCGGAATACACTCTGCTGCCTGCTCCAGGACACACTCTGCTCCCCACTCCAGAACTCACTCTGCACCCCACTCCAGAGGTCACTCTGCTCCTCACTCCGGAACTCACTCTGCTCCGGAACTCACTCTGCTCCCCGCTCCGGGTCTCACTCTGCTCCCCACTCCGGAACTCAGTCTGATCCTCACTTCGGAACTCACTCTGCTCCTCACTCTGGGACACACTCTACTTCCCACTCCGGGACACACTCTGCTCCCCACTCCAGGACACACTCTGCTCCCCACTCTGGAACTCACTCTGCTCCCCACTCCAAGACGTACTCTGCTCCCCGCTCCAGCACACACTCTGCTCCCCACTCCAGAACTCACTCTGTTCCTCACTCCGCAACTCACTCTGCTCCTCACTTCGGAACTCACTCTGCTCCCTTCTCCGGAACTCACTCTGCTCCCCGCTCCGGAACTCACTCTGCTCCTCACTTCAGAACTCACTCTGCTCCTCACTCCAGAACTCATTCTGCTCTCCACTCCGGCACTCAATCTGCTCCTCACTTCTGAACTCACTCTGCTCCTCACTCCGGAGCACAATCTGCTTCCTGCTCAGGGTCTCAGTCAGCTCCCCGCTCCGGGACTCACTCTGCTCCCTGCTCCGGGGCTTACTTGCTCCTCGCTCCAGGAATCACTATGCTCCCCGCTCCGGGTCTCACTCTGCTCCTCACTCCAGAATTCACACAGCTCCTTACTTTGGAACTCACTCTGCTCCTCACTCCAAAACACAGTCTGCTCCCCGCTCCGGGTCTCACTCTGCTCCTCACTTCTGAACTCACTCTGCTCCTCATTCCGGAACACACTCTGCTCCCCACTCCGGGTCTCACTCTGCTCCTCACTACAGAACTCACTCTGCTCCACACTCTGGAATTCACACTGCTCCTCACTCCACAACACACTCTGGTACCTGCTCCGGGTATCAATCTGCTCCCCACGAGAGAACACACTCTGCTCCCCGCTCCGGGACTAACTCTGCTCCTCACTCCGGAATACACTCTGCTCCCCGCTACAGAACTCACTCTGCTCCACACTCGGGAATTCACACTGCTCCTCACTCTGGAACTGACTCTGCTCCCCGCTCCGGGGGTCACTCTGCTCCTCGCTCCGGGTCTCACTCTGCTCCCCACTGCGGGTCTCATTCTGCTCACCGCTCCGGAACTCACTCTGATCCCTGCTCCGGGGCTTACTTACTCCCCGCTCCAGGTCTCACTCTGCTCCCCGCTCCGGGGCTTAATTGCTCCTCGCTCCGTGAATTAGTCTGCTCCCCACTCTGGAACTCACTCTGCTCCCCGCTCCGGGTCTCACTCTGCTCCCTACTCCCGAACTCACTCTGCTCCCCACTCCAGAACTCACACTGCTCCCCACTCCGGAACACACTCTGCTCCTCCCGCCGGGACTCACTCTGCTCCACGCTCCAGGTCTCACTCTGCTCCCCGGTCCGGAACACACTCTGCTCCCTGCTCCGGAACTCACTCTGTTCCCCACTCCAGAAATCACTCTGCTCCCCACGACTGAACATACTCTGCTCCCGGCTCCAGGACTAACTCTGCTCCTCACTCCGGAATACACTCTGGTCCCCGCTCCGGGTCTCACTCTGCTCCAGGCTCCGGCTCTCACTCTGCTCCTCGCTACAGAACTCACTCTGCTCCACACTCTGGAATTCACACTGCTCCTCACTCCAGAACACACTCTGGTCCCCGCTCCGGGTATCACTCTGCTCCCCACGACGGAACTCACTCTGCTCCCCACTCCAGAAATCACTCTGCACCTCACCCCGGGTCTCGCTCTGCTCCCCAGTCCGGGACTCACCCTGCTCCCCGCTCCGGAACTCACTCTGCTCCACACTCCGGAACTCACTCTGCTCCCCACGACTGAACATACTCTGCTCCCGGCTCCGGGTGTCACTCTGCTCCTCACTCCGGAATACACTCTGCTCCCCGCTCCGGGTGTCACTCTGCTCCAGGCTCCGGCTCTCACTCTGCTCCTCGCTACAGAACTCACTCTGCTCCACACTCTGGAATTCACACTGCTCCTCACTCCAGAACACACTCTGCTCCCCGCTCCGGGACTAACTCTGCTCCTCACTCCGGAATACACTCTGCTCCCCGTTCCGGGTGTCACTCTGCTTCCCGCTACAGAACTCACTCTGCTCCCCGCTACAGAACTCACTCTGCTCCACACTCTGGAATTCACACTGCTCCTCACTCCGGAACTGACTCTGCTCCCAGCTCCGGGGGTCACTCTGCTCCTCGCTCCGGGTCTCACTCTGCTCACCGCTCCGGAACTCCCTCTGATCCCTGCTCCGGGTCTTACTTGCTCCCCGCTCCAGGTCTCATTCTGCTCCCTGCTCCGGGGCTTAATTGCTCCTCGCTCCGGGAATTAGTCTGCTCCCCACTCTGGAACTCACTCTGCCCCCCGCTCCGGGTCTCACTCTGCTCCCCACTGCCGAACTCACTCTGCTCCCCACTCCAGAACTCACACTGCTCCCCACTCCGGAACACACTCTGCTCCTCCCGCCGGGACTCACTCTGCTCCACGCTCCAGGTCTCACTCTGCCCCCCGCTCCGGAACACACTCTGCTCCCCGCTCCGGAACTCACTCTGATCCCCACTCCGGGTCTTACTCTGCTCCCCACTCCAGCACACACTCTGCTCCCCACACCGGAACTCACTCTGCTCCTCACTCTGGAACTCACTCTGCTCCCCACTCCGGAACACACTCTGCTCCCCGCTCCGGTCTCGCTCTGCACCCCGTTCCGCCTCTCACTCTGCTCCCCGCTCCAGGACACACTCTGCTCCCCACTCCAGAACTCACTCTGCTCCACACTCCGGAACTCACTCTGCTCCCCCGCTCCGGGTCTCACTCTGCTCCCCACTGCAGAACTCACTCTGCTTTCCACCCCGGAACTCACTCTGCTCCCCGCTCTGGAACACACTCTGCTCCTCAGTCTGGGACTCAATCTGCTCCCCGCTCCGGAACTCACTCTGCTCCCCACTCCGGAACTCACTCTGATCCCCACTCCAGAGCTCACTCTGCTCCCCACTCCGGAATACACTCTGCCCCCTGCTCCAGGACACACGCTGCTCCCCACTCCAGAACTCACTCTGCTCCCCGCTCCAGGTCGCACTCTGCTCCCCACTCCGGAACTCACTGTGCTCCCCACACCAGAATTCACTCTGCTCCTCACTTCTGTACTCACTCTGCTCCTCACTCTGGAACACACTCTGCCCCCTGCTCCGGAACTCATTGTGCTCCTCACTCCGGAACTCACTCTGCTCCTCAATCCGGAACACACTCGGCTCCCCACTCCGGAACAAACTCTGCTCCCCGCTGCGGTCTCACTCTGCTCCCCGTTCCGCCTCTCACTCCGCTCCCAACTCCGGAATACACTCTGTTCCCTGCTCCAGGACACACTCTGCTCCCCACTCCAGAACTCACTCTGCTCCTCACTCCGGAACTCACTCTGCTCCCCGCTCCGGGTCTCACTCTGCTCGCTGCTCCGGGTCTCGCACTGCTTCTCACTCCAGAACTCACTCTGCTCCCTGCTCTGGGTCTCGCTCTGCTCCCCGCTCCAGGACACACTCTGCTCCCCGCTACGGGACTCACCCTGCTCCTCGCTCTGGGTCTCAGTCTGCTCGTCCCTCCGGGACGCTCCCTGCTCCCCGCTCCACGACTCACTCTGCTCTCCGGTTCGGGACAGAGTCTGCTCCCCACTCCGGAACACACTCTGCTCCTCACTCTGGGACCCACTCTGTTCCCCGCTCCGGGTCTCACTCTGCTCCTCACTTCTGAACTCACTCTGCTCCTCACTCCGGAACACACTCTGCTCCCCGCTCCGGGTCGCATTCTGCTCCTCGCTCCGGGACTCACTCTGATCCTCACTCTGGAACATACTTTGCTCGCTCTGGAACACACTCTGCTCCTCCCTCCGGGACTCACTCTGCTCCCCGCTCTGGAACTCACTCTGCTCCCCGCTACGGGTCCGCTCTGCTCCCCGTTCCAGGTCTCACTCTGCTCCCTGCTCCAGTACACGCTCTGCTCCCCACTCCGGAACTCACTGTGCTCCCCACTCCGGAAATCACTGTGCGCCTCACTCCAGTACTCACTCTGCTCCTCACTTCGGTACTCACTCTGCTCCTCACTCTGGAACACACGCTGCCCCCCGCTCCGGAACTCATTGTGCTCTGCACTCCGGAACTCACTTTGCTCCTCACTTCTCAACACACTCAGCTCCTCATTCCGGAACACACTCTGCTCCCCGCTCTGGAACTCACTCTGCCCCCTGCTCCGGAACTCATTGTGCTCCTCACTCCAGTACTCACTCTGCTCCTCACTCCGGAACACGCTCTGCTCCCCGCTCCAGTCTCGCTTTGCTCCCCGTTCCGCATCTCACTCTGCTCCCCACTCCGGGTCTCACTCTGCTCCCCACTCCGGACAACACTCTGTTTCCAACTCCAGAACACACTCTGCTACCCGCTCCGCGTCTCACTCTGCTCCTCACTCCAGAAATCACTCTGCTCCCCGCTCCGGAACTCAGTCTGATCCTCACTTCGAACTCACTCTGCTCCTCACTTTGGAACTCACTCTGCTCCTCACTCTGGGACACACTCTACTTCCCACTCCGGGACACACTCTGCTCCCCACTCCGGAATACACTCTGCTCCCCGCTCCAGGACACACTCTGCTCCCCACTCCAGAACTCACTCTGCTCCCAACTCCGGAACTCACTGTGCTCCTCACTCCGGGTCTCACTCTGCTCCTCGCTCCGGGTCTCACTCTGCTCCTCACTCTAGAACACACTTTGCTCGCTCTGGAACACAATCTGCTCCTCCCTCCGGGACTCAATCTGCTCTCTGCACCGTGTCTCACTCTGCTCCCCTCTCTGGGGCTTACTTGCTCCTCACTCCGGGAATTCGTCTGCTCCCCGCTCTGGAACTCACTCTGCTCCCCGCTCCGGGTCCGCTCTGCTCCCCGTTCCAGGTCTCACTCTGCTCCCTGCTCCAGTACACGCTCTGCTCCCCACTCCGGAACTCACTGTGCTCCCCACCCCGGAAATCACTGTGCTCCTCACTCCAGAACTCACTCTGCTCCTCACTTCGGTACTCACTCTGCTCCTCATTCCGGAACACACTCTGCCCCCCCGCTCTGGAACTCTCTCTGCCCCCTGCTCCGGAACTCATTGTGCTCCTCACTCCGGTACTCACTCTGTTCCCCAATGCGGAACATGCTCTGCTCCCCGCTCCAGTCTCGCTTTGCTCCCCGTTCTGCCTCTCGCTCTGCTCCCCGCTCCAGGTCCCACTCAGCTCCCCACTCCGGAATACACTCTGCTGCCTGCTCCAGGACACACTCTGCTCCCCACTCCAGAACTCACTCTGCACCCCACTCCAGAGGTCACTCTGCTCCTCACTCCGGAACTCACTCTGCTCCGGAACTCACTCTGCTCCCCGCTCCGGGTCTCACTCTGCTCCCCACTCCGGAACTCAGTCTGATCCTCACTTCGGAACTCACTCTGCTCCTCACTTCAGAAACTCACTCTGCTCCTCACTCTGGGACACACTCTACTTCCCACTCCGGGACACACTCTGCTCCCCACTCCGGGACACACTCTGCTCCCCACTCCGGAACTCACTCTGCTCCCCACTCCAAGACGCACTCTGCTCCCCGCTCCAGCACACACTCTGCTCCTCACTCCGGAACTCACTCTGCTCCCCACTCCAAGACGCACTCTGCTCCCCGCTCCAGCACACACTCTGCTCCTCACTCCGGAACTCACTCTGCTCCTCACTTTGGAACACACTCTGCTCCTCACTCCAGAACAAAATCTGCCCACGGCTCCGGAACTCACTGTGCTCCTCACTTCTGAACTCACTCTGCTCCTCACTCCGGAACACACTCTGCTCCCTGCTCTGGGTCGCACTCTGCTCCTCGCTCCGGGTCTCACTCTGCTCCTCGCTCCGGGTCTCACTCTGCTCCTCACTCTAGAACACACTTTGCTCGCTCTGGAACACACTCTGCTCCTCCCTCCGGGACTCAATCTGCTCCCTGCACCGGGTCTCACTCTGCTCCCCTCTCTGGGGCTTACTTGCTCCTCGCTCCGGGAATTCGTTTGCTCCCCGCTCTGGAACTCACTCTGCTCCCCGCTCCGGGTCCGCTCTGCTCCCCGTTCCAGGTCTCACTCTGCTCCCTGATCCAGTACACGCTCTGCTCCCCACTCCGGAACTCACTGTGCTCCCCACCCCGGAAATCACTGTGCTCCTCACTCCAGAACTCACTCTGCTCCTCACTTCGGTACTCACTCTGCTCCTCATTCCGGAACACACTCTGCTCCCCGCTCCGGTCTCGCTCTGCTCCCCACTCCGGAATACACTCTGCTGCCTGCTCCAGGACACACTCTGGTCCCCACTCCAGAACTCACTCTGCACCCCACTCCATAGGTCACTCTGCCCCTCACACCGGAACTCACTCTGCTCCGGAACTCACTCTGCTCCCCACTCCGGGTCTCACTCTGCTCCCCACTCCGGACAACACTCTGCTCCCCACTCCGGAACACACTCTGCGACCTGCTGCAGAACACACTCTGCTCCTCACTCCAGAAAACACTCTGCTCCCCGCTCCGGAACTCAGTCTGATCCTCACTTCGGAACTCACTCTGCTCCTCACTTCAGAACTCACTCTGCTCCTCACTTTGGGACACACTCTACTTCCCACTCCGTGACACACTCTGCTCCCCACTCCGTGACACACTCTGCTCCCCACTCCGGGACACACTCTGCTCCCCACTCCGGAATACACTCTGCTCCCCGCTCCAGGACACACTCTGCACCCCACTCCAGAACTCACTCTGCACCCCACTCCAGAACTCACTCTGCACCCCACTCCGGAACTCACTCTGCTCCCCACTCCGGAGCTCACTCTGCTCCACACTCCGGAACACACTCTGCTCCCAACTCCGGAATCACTGTGCTCCTCACTCCGGATCTCAGTCTGATCCTCACTTCGGAACTCACTCTGCTCCTCACTTCGGACCTCACTCTGCTCCCTACTCCAGGTCACACTCTGCTCCCCACTCCGCGTCTCACTCTGCTCCCCACTCCGGAACTCACTCTGCTCCTCACTCCGGAACTCACTCTGATCCTCACTTCGGAACTCACTCTGCTCCTCACTTCGGAACTCACTCTGCTCCTCACTCCGGGACACACTCTGCTCCCCACTCCGGGTCTCACTCTGCTCCCCACTCCGGACAACACTCTGCTCCCCACTCCGGAACACACTCTGCGACCTGCTTCAGAACACACTCTGCTCCTCACTCCAGAAAACACTCTGCTCCCCGCTCCGGAACTCAGTCTGATCCTCACTTCGGAACTCACTCTGCTCCTCACTTCAGAACTCACTCTGCTCCTCACTTTGGGACACACTCTACTTCCCACTCCGTGACACACTCTGCTCCCCACTCCGTGACACACTCTGCTCCCCACTCCGGGACACACTCTGCTCCCCACTCCGGAATACACTCTGCTCCCCGCTCCAGGACACACTCTGCACCCCACTCCAGAACTCACTCTGCACCCCACTCCAGAACTCACTCTGCTCCCCACTCCGGAACTCACTCTGCTCCCCACTCCGGAGCTCACTCTGCTCCACACTCCGGAACACACTCTGCTCCCAACTCCGGAATCACTGTGCTCCTCACTCCGGATCTCAGTCTGATCCTCACTTCGGAACTCACTCTGCTCCTCACTTCGGACCTCACTCTGCTCCCTACTCCAGGTCACACTCTGCTCCCCGCTCCGCGTCTCACTCTGCTCCCCACTCCGGAACTCACTCTGCTCCTCACTCCGGAACTCACTCTGATCCTCACTTCGGAACTCACTCTGCTCCTCACTTCGGAACTCACTCTGCTCCTCACTCCGGGACACACTCTGCTCCCCACTCTGGGTCTCACTCTGCTCCCCACCTCCAAGTCTCACTCTGCTCCCCGCTCCGGGTCTCACTGTGCTCCTCACTCCGGAACTCAGTCTGATCCTCACTTCGGAACTCACTCTGCTCCTCACTTCGGAACTCACTCTGCTCCTCACTCTGGAACTCACTCTGCTCCCCACTCCAAGACGCACTCTGCTCCCCGCTCCAGCACACACACTGCTCCTCACTCCGGAACTCACTCTGCTCCCCACTCCAAGACGCACTCTGCTCCCCGCTCCAGCACACACTCTGCTCCTCACTCCGGAACTCACTCTGCTCCTCACTTTGGAACACACTCTGCTCCTCACTCCAGAACAAAATCTGCCCACGGCTCCGGAACTCACTGTGCTCCTCACTTCTGAACTCACTCTGCTCCTCACTCCGGAACACACTCTGCTCCCTGCTCTGGGTCGCACTCTGCTCCTCGCTCCGGGTCTCACTCTGCTCCTCGCTCCGGGTCTCACTCTGCTCCTCACTCTAGAACACACTTTGCTCGCTCTGGAACACACTCTGCTCCTCCCTCCGGGACTCAATCTGCTCCCTGCACCGGGTCTCACTCTGCTCCCCTCTCTGGGGCTTACTTGCTCCTCGCTCCGGGAATTCGTCTGCTCCCCGCTCTGGAACTCACTCTGCTCCCCGCTCCGGGTCCGCTCTGCTCCCCGTTCCAGGTCTCACTCTGCTCCCTGATCCAGTACACGCTCTGCTCCCCACTCCGGAACTCACTGTGCTCCCCACCCCGGAAATCACTGTGCTCCTCACTCCAGAACTCACTCTGCTCCTCACTTCGGTACTCACTCTGCTCCTCATTCCGGAACACACTCTGCTCCCCGCTCCGGTCTCGCTCTGCTCCCCACTCCGGAATACACTCTGCTGCCTGCTCCAGGACACACTCTGGTCCCCACTCCAGAACTCACTCTGCACCCCACTCCAGAGGTCACTCTGCTCCTCACACCGGAACTCACTCTGCTCCGGAACTCACTCTGCTCCCCACTCCGGGTCTCACTCTGCTCCCCACTCCGGACAACACTCTGCTCCCCACTCCGGAACACACTCTGCGACCTGCTGCAGAACACACTCTGCTCCTCACTCCAGAAAACACTCTGCTCCCCGCTCCGGAACTCAGTCTGATCCTCACTTCGGAACTCACTCTGCTCCTCACTTCAGAACTCACTCTGCTCCTCACTTTGGAACACACTCTACTTCCCACTCCGTGACACACTCTGCTCCCCACTCCGTGACACACTCTGCTCCCCACTCCGGGACACACTCTGCTCCCCACTCCGGAATACACTCTGCTCCCCGCTCCAGGACACACTCTGCACCCCACTCCAGAACTCACTCTGCACCCCACTCCAGAACTCACTCTGCACCCCACTCCGGAACTCACTCTGCTCCCCACTCCGGAGCTCACTCTGCTCCACACTCCGGAACACACTCTGCTCCCAACTCCGGAATCACTGTGCTCCTCACTCCGGATCTCAGTCTGATCCTCACTTCGGAACTCACTCTGCTCCTCACTTCGGACCTCACTCTGCTCCCTACTCCAGGTCACACTCTGCTCCCCGCTCCGCGTCTCACTCTGCTCCCCACTCCGGAACTCACTCTGCTCCTCACTCCGGAACTCACTCTGATCCTCACTTCGGAACTCACTCTGCTCCTCACTTCGGAACTCACTCTGCTCCTCACTCCGGGACACACTCTGCTCCCCACTCTGGGTCTCACTCTGCTCCCCACCTCCAAGTCTCACTCTGCTCCCCGCTCCGGGTCTCACTGTGCTCCTCACTCCGGAACTCACTCTGCTCCTAACTTTGGAACTCACTCTGCTCCCCACTCCGGAACTCAGTCTGATCCTCACTTCGGAACTCACTCTGCTCCTCACTTCGGAACTCACTCTGCTCCTCACTCTGGGACACACTCTACTTCCCACTCCGGGACACACTCTGCTCCCCACTCCGGAATACACTCTGCTCCCCGCTCCAGGACACACTCTGCTCCCCACTCCAGAACTCACTCTGCTCCCCACTCCATAGCTCACTCTGCTCCCCACTCCGGAACTCACTCTGCTCCCCACTCCGCAACACACTCTGCTCCACATTCCGGAACACACTCTGCTCCCAACTCCGGAACTCACTCTGCTCCCCACTCCGGAACTCACTGTGCTCCTCACTCCGGAACTCACTCTGATCCTCACTTCGGAACTCACTGTGCTCCTCACTCCGGGACACACTCTGCTCCCCACTCCGGGACACACTCTGCTCCCCACTCCGGAACTCACTCTGCTCCCCACTCCAAGACGCACTCTGCTCCCCGCTCCAGCACACACTCTGCTCCTCACTCCGGAACTCACTCTGCTCCCCACTCCAAGACGCACTCTGCTCCCCGCTCCAGCACACACTCTGCTCCTCACTCCGGAACTCACTCTGCTCCTCACTTTGGAACACACTCTGCTCCTCACTCCAGAACAAAATCTGCCCACGGCTCCGGAACTCACTGTGCTCCTCACTTCTGAACTCACTCTGCTCCTCACTCCGGAACACACTCTGCTCCCTGCTCTGGGTCGCACTCTGCTCCTCGCTCCGGGTCTCACTCTGCTCCTCGCTCCGGGTCTCACTCTGCTCCTCACTCTAGAACACACTTTGCTCGCTCTGGAACACACTCTGCTCCTCCCTCCGGGACTCACTCTGCTCCCTGCACTGGGTCTCACTCTGCTCCCCGCTCCAGGGCTTACTTGCTCCTCGCTCTGGGAATTCGTCTGCTCCCTGCTCTGGAACTCACTCTGCTCCCCGCTCCGGGTCCGCTCTGCTCCCCGTTCCAGGTCTCACTCTGCTCCCTGATCCAGTACACGCTCTGCTCCCCACTCCGGAACTCACTGTGCTCCCCACCCCGGAAATCACTGTGCTCCTCACTCCAGAACTCACTCTGCTCCTCACTTCGGTACTCACTCTGCTCCTCATTCCGGAACACACTCTGCTCCCCGCTCCGGTCTCGCTCTGCTCCCCACTCCGGAATACACTCTGCTGCCTGCTCCAGGACACACTCTGGTCCCCACTCCAGAACTCACTCTGCACCCCACTCCAGAGGTCACTCTGCTCCTCACACCGGAACTCACTCTGCTCCGGAACTCACTCTGCTCCCCACTCCGGGTCTCACTCTGCTCCCCACTCCGGACAACACTCTGCTCCCCACTCCGGAACACACTCTGCGACCTGCTGCAGAACACACTCTGCTCCTCACTCCAGAAAACACTCTGCTCCCCGCTCCGGAACTCAGTCTGATCCTCACTTCGGAACTCACTCTGCTCCTCACTTCAGAACTCACTCTGCTCCTCACTTTGGGACACACTCTACTTCCCACTCCGTGACACACTCTGCTCCCCACTCCGTGACACACTCTGCTCCCCACTCCGGGACACACTCTGCTCCCCACTCCGTGACACACTCTGCTCCCCACTCCGGAATACACTCTGCTCCCCGCTCCAGGACACACTCTGCACCCCACTCCAGAACTCACTCTGCACCCCACTCCAGAACTCACTCTGCACCCCACTCCGGAACTCACTCTGCTCCCCACTCCGGAACTCACTCTGCTCCCCACTCCGGAGCTCACTCTGCTCCACACTCCGGAACACACTCTGCTCCCAACTCCGGAATCACTGTGCTCCTCACTCCGGATCTCAGTCTGATCCTCACTTCGGAACTCACTCTGCTCCTCACTTCGGACCTCACTCTGCTCCCTACTCCAGGTCACACTCTGCTCCCCGCTCCGCGTCTCACTCTGCTCCCCACTCCGGAACTCACTCTGCTCCTCACTCCGGAACTCACTCTGATCCTCACTTCGGAACTCACTCTGCTCCTCACTCCGGGACACACTCTGCTCCCCACTCTGGGTCTCACTCTGCTCCCCACCTCCAAGTCTCACTCTGCTCCCCGCTCCGGGTCTCACTGTGCTCCTCACTCCGGAACTCACTCTGCTCCTAACTTTGGAACTCACTCTGCTCCCCACTCCGGAACTCAGTCTGATCCTCACTTCGGAACTCACTCTGCTCCTCACTTCGGAACTCACTCTGCTCCTCACTCTGGGACACACTCTACTTCCCACTCCGGGACACACTCTGCTCCCCACTCCGGAATACACTCTGCTCCCCGCTCCAGGACACACTCTGCTCCCCACTCCAGAACTCACTCTGCACCCCACTCCAGAACTCACTCTGCTCCCCACTCCATAGCTCACTCTGCTCCCCACTCCGGAACTCACTCTGCTCCCCACTCCGCAACACACTCTGCTCCACATTCCGGAACACACTCTGCTCCCAACTCCGGAACTCACTCTGCTCCCCACTCCGGAACTCACTGTGCTCCTCACTCCGGAACTCACTCTGATCCTCACTTCGGAACTCACTGTGCTCCTCACTCCGGGACACACTCTGCTCCCCACTCCGGGACACACTCTGCTCCCCACTCCGGAACTCACTCTGCTCCCCACTCCAAGACGCACTCTGCTCCCCGCTCCAGCACACACTCTGCTCCTCACTCCGGAACTCACTCTGCTCCCCACTCCAAGACGCACTCTGCTCCCCGCTCCAGCACACACTCTGCTCCTCACTCCGGAACTCACTCTGCTCCTCACTTTGGAACACACTCTGCTCCTCACTCCAGAACAAAATCTGCCCACGGCTCCGGAACTCACTGTGCTCCTCACTTCTGAACTCACTCTGCTCCTCACTCCGGAACACACTCTGCTCCCTGCTCTGGGTCGCACTCTGCTCCTCGCTCCGGGTCTCACTCTGCTCCTCGCTCCGGGTCTCACTCTGCTCCTCACTCTAGAACACACTTTGCTCGCTCTGGAACACACTCTGCTCCTCCCTCCGGGACTCACTCTGCTCCCTGCACTGGGTCTCACTCTGCTCCCCGCTCCAGGGCTTACTTGCTCCTCGCTCTGGGAATTCGTCTGCTCCCTGCTCTGGAACTCACTCTGCTCCCCGCTCCGGGTCCGCTCTGCTCCCCGTTCCAGGTCTCACTCTGCTCCCTGATCCAGTACACGCTCTGCTCCCCACTCCGGAACTCACTGTGCTCCCCACCCCGGAAATCACTGTGCTCCTCACTCCAGAACTCACTCTGCTCCTCACTTCGGTACTCACTCTGCTCCTCATTCCGGAACACACTCTGCTCCCCGCTCCGGTCTCGCTCTGCTCCCCACTCCGGAATACACTCTGCTGCCTGCTCCAGGACACACTCTGGTCCCCACTCCAGAACTCACTCTGCACCCCACTCCAGAGGTCACTCTGCTCCTCACACCGGAACTCACTCTGCTCCGGAGCTCACTCTGCTCCCCACTCCGGGTCTCACTCTGCTCCCCACTCCGGACAACACTCTGCTCCCCACTCCGGAACACACTCTGCGACCTGCTGCAGAACACACTCTGCTCCTCACTCCAGAAAACACTCTGCTCCCCGCTCCGGAACTCAGTCTGATCCTCACTTCGGAACTCACTCTGCTCCTCACTTCAGAACTCACTCTGCTCCTCACTTTGGGACACACTCTACTTCCCACTCCGTGACACACTCTGCTCCCCACTCCGTGACACACTCTGCTCCCCACTCCGGGACACACTCTGCTCCCCACTCCGGAATACACTCTGCTCCCCGCTCCAGGACACACTCTGCACCCCACTCCAGAACTCACTCTGCACCCCACTCCAGAACTCACTCTGCACCCCACTCCGGAACTCACTCTGCTCCCCACTCCGGAACTCACTCTGCTCCCCACTCCGGAGCTCACTCTGCTCCACACTCCGGAACACACTCTGCTCCCAACTCCGGAATCACTGTGCTCCTCACTCCGGATCTCAGTCTGATCCTCACTTCGGAACTCACTCTGCTCCTCACTTCGGACCTCACTCTGCTCCCTACTCCAGGTCACACTCTGCTCCCCGCTCCGCGTCTCACTCTGCTCCCCACTCCGGAACTCACTCTGCTCCTCACTCCGGAACTCACTCTGATCCTCACTTCGGAACTCACTCTGCTCCTCACTTCGGAACTCACTCTGCTCCTCACTCCGGGACACACTCTGCTCCCCACTCTGGGTCTCACTCTGCTCCCCACCTCCAAGTCTCACTCTGCTCCCCGCTCCGGGTCTCACTGTGCTCCTCACTCCGGAACTCACTCTGCTCCTAACTTTGGAACTCACTCTGCTCCTCACTCCGGAACAAAGTCTGCCCACGGCTCCGGAGCTCACTGTGCTCCTCACTTCTGAACTCACTCTGCTCCTCACTCCAGAACAAAGTCTGCCCACGGCTCCGGAACTCACTGTGCTCCTCACTTCTGAACTCACTCTGCTCCCCACTCCGGATCACACTCTGCTCCCCGCTCTGGGTCTCACTCTGCTCCTCACTTCTGAACTCACTCTGCTCCCCACTCCGGAACACACTCTGCTCCCCGCTCCGGGTCGCACTCTGCTCCTCGTTCCGGGTCTCACTCTGCTGCTCACTCTGGAACACACTGTGCTCCCCACTCCGGAAGTCACTGTGCTCCTCACCCCAGAACTCACTCTGCTCCTCACTTCGGTACTCACTCTGCTCCTCACTCTGGAACACACTCTGCCCCCCGCTCCGGAACTCATTGTGCTCCTCACTCTGAAACTCACTTTGCTCCTCACTTCTGAACTCACTCTGCTCCTCATTCCGGAACACACTCTGCTCCCCGGTCTGCAACTCACTCTGCCCCCTGCTCCGGAACTCATTGTGCTCCTCACTCCGGTACTCACTCTGCTCCTCACACCGTAACACTCTCTGCTCCCTGCTCCAGTCTCGCTTTGCTCCCCGTTCCGCCTCTCACTCTGCTCCCCGCTCCGGAATACACTCTGCTGCCTGCTCCAAGACACACTCTGCTCCCCACTCCAGAACTCAATCTGCTCCCCACTCCAGAACTCACTCTGCTCCTCACTTCGGTACTCACTCTGCTCCTCACTCTGGAACACACTCTGCCCCCCGCTCCGGAACTCATTGTGCTCCTCACTCTGGAACTCACTTTGCTCCTCACTTCTGAACTCACTCTGCTCCTCATTACGGAACACACTCTGCTCACCGCTCTGGAACACACTCTGCCCCCCGCTCCGGAACTCATTGTGCTCCTCACTCCAGTACTCACTCTGCTCCTCACACCGGAACACGCTCTGCTCCCCACTCCGGAACACGCTCTGCTCCCCGCTCCAGTCTCGCTTTGCTCCCCGTTCCGCCTCTCACTCTGCTCCCTGCTCTGGGTCTCACTCTGCTCCCCACTCCGGAATACACTCTGCTGCCTGCTCCAGGACATACTCTACTCCCCACTCCAGAACTCACTCTGCACCCCACTCCAGAGGTCACTCTGCTCCTCACTCCGGAACTCACTCTGCTCCGGGTGTCACTCTGCTCCCCGCTCCGGGTCTCACTCTGCTCCCCACTCCGGAACTCAGTCTGATCCTCACTTCGGAACTCACTCTACTTCCCACTCCGGGACACACTCTGCTCCCCACTCCGGAATACACTCTGCTCCCCGCTCCAGGACACACTCTGCTCCCCACTCCAGAACTCACTCTGCACCCCACTCCAGAACTCACTCTGCTCCCCACTCCATAGCTCACTCTGCTCCCCACTCCGGAACTCACTCTGCTCCCCACTCCGCAACACACTCTGCTCCACATTCCGGAACACACTCTGCTCCCAACTCCGGAACTCACTCTGCTCCCCACTCCGGATCTCACTGTGCTCCTCAGTCCGGAACTCACTCTGCTCCTCACTTTGGAACTCACTCTGCTCCTCACTCCAGAACAAATTCTGCCCACGGCTCCGGAACTCACTGTGCTCCTCACTTCTGAACTCACTCTGCTCCCCACTCCGGAACACACTCTGCTCCCCGCTCCGGGTCGCACTCTGCTCCTCGCTCCGGGTCTCACTCTGCTCCTCACTCTGGAACACACTGTGCTCCCCACTCCAGAAGTCACTGTGCTCCTCACCCCAGAACTCACTCTGCTCCTCACTCCGGTACTCACTCTGCTCCTCACACCGGAACACGCTCTGCTCCCTGCTCCAGTCTCGCTTTGCTCCCCGTTCCGCCTCTCACTCTGCTCCCCGCTCCGGAATACACTCTGCTGCCTGCTCCAGGACGCACTCTGCTCCCCACTCCAGAACTCACTCTGCTCCCCACTCCAGAACTCACTCTGCTCCCCACTCCAGAGGACACTCTGCTCCTCACCCCAGAACTCACTCTGCTCCTCACTTCGGAACTCACTCTGCTCCTCACTTCTGAACTCACTCTTCTCCTCATTCCGGGTCTCACTCTGCTCCCTGCTCTGGAACTCACTCTGGTTCCCATCCTGGAACTCACTCTGCTCCCCACTCTGGAACTCACTCTGCACCCCACTCCAGAACTCACTCTGCTCCCCGCTCTGGAACTCAGTCTGATCCTCACTTCGGAACTCACTCTGCTCCTCAATCTGGGACACACTCTGCTCCCCACTCCGGGACACACTCTACTTCCCACTCCGGGATACACTCTGCTCCCCACTCCGGTACACACTCTGCTCCCCACTCCGGGACACACTCTGCTCCCCACTCCGGGACACACTCTGCTCCCCACTCCGGAATATACTCTGCTCCCCGCTCCAGGACACACTCTGCTCCCCACTCCAGAACTCACTCTGCACCCCACTCCAGAACTCACTCTGCTCCCCACTCCAGGACACACTCTGCTCCCCACTCCAGAACTCACTCTGCACCCCACTCCAGAACTCACTCTGCTCCTCACTTCGGTACTCAATCTGCTCCTCACTTTGGTACTCACTCTGCTCCTCACTCTGGAACACACTCTGCTCCCCGCTCCAGAACACACTCTGCTCCTCACTCTGGGACCCCCTTTGCTCCCCTGCTCAGGATCTCACTCTGCTCACCACTCCAGAACACACTCTGCTCCCACCTCCGGATCTCACTCTCCTCCCCGCTCCGGGTCTCACTCTGCTCCCCGCTCTAGAACTCACTTTGCTCCCCACTCTAAAACTCACTCTGCTCCCCAATCCAGGACATACCCTGCTCCCTGCTCCGGGTCTTGCTCTGCTCCCCAATCCAGGTCTCATTCCGCTCCCCGCTCTGGGGCTTACTTGCTCCTCACTCCGCGAATCACTCTGCCTCCCACTCAGGAAGTCACTCTGCTCCTCACTCCAGAACTCACTCTGCTCCCCGCTCCAGAACACACACTGGTCCCGACTCTGGGTCTCACTCTGCTTCCCGCTCCGGAACTCACTCTGATCCCTACTCCGGGATCACTCTGCTCCCCGCTCCAGGACTAACTCTGCTCCATGCTCCTGGTCTCACTCTGCTCCCCACTCCAGGTCTCACTCTGCTCCCAACTCCGGAACTCACTCTGCTCCTCACTCCGGAACTCACTCTGCTCCCCGCTCCGGGTCTCACTCTGCTCGCTGTTCCGGGTCTCGCACTGCTCCTCACTCCAGAACTCACTCTGCTCCCCGCTCTGGGTCTCGCTCTGCTCCCCGCTCCAGGACACACTCTGCTCCCCGCTACGGGACTCACCCTGCTCCTCGCTCTGGGTCTCAGTCTGCTCGTCCCTCCGGGACGCTCCCTGCTCCCCGCTCCACGACTCACTCTGCTCTCCGGTCCGGGACTGAGTCTGCTCCCCGCTCCGGAACACACTCTGCTCCTCACTCTGGGACCCACTCTACTCCCCGCTCCGGGTCTCACTCTGCTCCTCACTTCTGAACTCATTCTGCTCCTCACTCCGGAACACACTCTGCTCCCCGCTCTGGGTCGCATTCTGCTCCTCGCTCCGGGTCTCACTCTGCTCCTCACTCTGGAACATACTTTGCTCGCTCTGGAACACACTCTCCTCCTCCCTCCGGGACTTATTCTGCTCCCTGCACTGGGTCTCACTCTGCTCCCCGCTCCAGGGCTTACTTGCTCCTCGCTCTGGGAATTCGTCTGCTCCCTGCTCTGGAACTCACTCTGCCCCCTGCTCAGGAACGCATTGTGCTCCTCACTCCGGTACTCACTCTGCTCCCCACTCCGGAACACGCTCTGCTCCCCGCTCCAGTCTCGCTTTGCTCCCCGTTCCGCCTCTCACTCTGCTCCCCGCTCCGGGTCTCACTCTGCTCCCCACTCCGGAATACACTCTGCTGCCTGCTCCAGGACACACTCTGCTCCCCACTCCAGAACTCACTCTGCACCCCACTCCAGAACTCACTCTGCTCCTCACTTCGGTACTCAATCTGCTCCTCACTTTGGTACTCACTCTGCTCCTCACTCTGGAACACACTCTGCTCCCCGCTCCAGAACACACTCTGCTCCTCACTCTGGGACCCCCTTTGCTCCCCTGCTCAGGATCTCACTCTGCTCACCACTCCAGAACACACTCTGCTCCCACCTCCGGATCTCACTCTCCTCCCCGCTCCGGGTCTCACTCTGCTCCCCGCTCTAGAACTCACTTTGCTCCCCACTCTAAAACTCACTCTGCTCCCCAATCCAGGACATACCCTGCTCCCTGCTCCGGGTCTTGCTCTGCTCCCCAATCCAGGTCTCATTCTGCTCCCCGCTCTGGGGCTTACTTGCTCCTCACTCCGCGAATCACTCTGCCTCCCACTCAGGAAGTCACTCTGCTCCTCACTCCAGAACTCACTCTGCTCCCCGCTCCGGAACACACTCTGCTCCTCACTCTGGGACCCACTCTACTCCCCGCTCCGGGTCTCACTCTGCTCCTCACTTCTGAACTCATTCTGCTCCTCACTCCGGAACACACTCTGCTCCCCGCTCTGGGTCGCATTCTGCTCCTCGCTCCGGGTCTCACTCTGCTCCTCACTCTGGAACATACTTTGCTCGCTCTGGAACACACTCTGCTCCTCCCTCCGGGACTCACTCTGCTCCCTGCACTGGGTCTCACTCTGCTCCCCGCTCCAGGGCTTACTTGCTCCTCGCTCTGGGAATTCGTCTGCTCCCTGCTCTGGAACTCACTCTGCTCCCCGCTCCGTGTCCACTCTGCTCCCCGTTCCAGGTCTCACTCTGCTCCCTGCTCCAGTACACGCTCTGCTCCCCACTCCGGAACTCACTGTGCTCCCCACTCCGGAAATCACTGTGCGCCTCACTCCAGTACTCACTCTGCTCCTCACTTCGGTACTCACTCTGCTCCTCACTCTGGAACACACGCTGCCCCCCGCTCCGGAACTCATTGTGCTCTGCACTCCGGAACTCACTTTGCTCCTCACTTCTCAACACACTCTGCTCCTCATTCCGGAACACACTCTGCTCCCCGCTCTGGAACTCACTCTGCCCCCTGCTCCGGAACTCATTGTGCTCCTCACTCCAGTACTCACTCTGCTCCTCACTCCGGAACACGCTCTGCTCCCCGCTCCAGTCTCGCTTTGCTCCCCGTTCCGCATCTCACTCTGCTCCCCACTCCGGGTCTCACTCTGCTCCCCACTCCGGACAACACTCTGTTTCCAACTCCAGAACACACTCTGCTACCCGCTCCGCGTCTCACTCTGCTCCTCACTCCAGAAAACACTCTGCTCCCCGCTCCGGAACTCAGTCTGATCCTCACTTCGAACTCACTCTGCTCCTCACTCTGGAACATACTTTGCTCGCTCTGGAACACACTCTGCTCCTCACTCCAGAAAACACTCTGCTCCCCGCTCCGGAACTCAGTCTGATCCTCACTTCTAACTCACTCTGCTCCTCACTCTGGGACACACTCTACTTCCCACTCCGGGACACACTCTGCTCCCCACTCCGGGACACACTCTGCTCCCCACTCCGGAATACACTCTGCTCCCCGCTCCAGGACACACTCTGCTCCCCACTCCAGAACTCACTCTGCACCCCACTCCAGAACTCACTCTGCACCCCACTCCAGAACTCACTCTTCTCCTCACTCCGGGTCTCACTCTGCTCCCCGCTCCGGGGCTTACTTGCTCCTCGCTCCGGCAATTCGTCTGCTCCCTGCTCTGGAACTCACTCTGCTCCCCGCTCCGGGTCCGCTCTGCTCCCCGTTCCAGGTCTCACTCTGCTCCCTGTTCCAGTACACGCTCTGCTCCCCACTCCGGAACTCACTGTGCTCCTCACCCCAGAAATCACTCTGCTCCTCACTTCGGTACTCACTCTGCTCCCCACTCCGGAACACGCTCTGCTCCTCGCTCCAGTCTCGCTTTGCTCCCCGTTCCGCCTCTCACTCTGCTCCCCGCTCCAGGTCTCACTCTGCTCCCCGCTCCAGTCTCGCTTTGCTCCCCGTTCCGCCTCTCACTCTGCTCCCCGCTCCGGGTCTCACTCTGCTCCCCACTCCGGAATACACTCTGCTGCCTGCTCCAGGACACACTCTGCTCCCCACTCCAGAACTCACTCTGCACCCCACTCCAGAGGTCACTCTGCTCCTCACTTCGGTACTCACTCTGCTCCTCACTCTGGAACACACTCTGCCCCCCGCTCCAGAACTCATTGTGCTCCTCACTCTGGAACTCACTCTGCTCCTCACTTCAGAACTCACTCTGCTCCTCACTCCGGAACTCACTCTGCTCCCCGCTCCGGGTCTCACTCTGCTCCCCACTCCAGAACTCACACTGCTCCTCACTCTGGAACACACTCTGCTCCCCGCTCCGGGTCGCATTCTGCTCCTCGCTCCGGGACTCACTCTGCTCCTCGCTCCGGGTCTCACTCTGCTCCTCATCTGGAACATACTTTGCTCGCTCTGGAACACACTCGGCTCCTCCCTCCAGGACTCACTCTGCTCCCTGCACCGGGTCTCACTCTGCTCCCCGCTCCGGGGCTTACTTGCTCCTCACTCCGGCAATTCGTCTGCTCCCCGCTCTGGAACTCACTCTGCTCCCTGCTCCAGGTCCGCTCTGCTCCCCGTTCCAGGTCTCATTCTGCTCCCTGCTCCAGTACACGCTCTGCTCCCCACTCCGGAACTCACTGTGCTCCCCACTCCGGAAGTCACTCTGCTCCTCACCCCAGAACTCACTCTGCTCCTCACTTCGGTACTCACTCTGCTCCCCGCTCTGGAACTCACTCTGCCCCCTGCTCAGGAACGCATTGTGCTCCTCACTCCGGTACTCACTCTGCTCCCCACTCCGGAACACGCTCTGCTCCCCGCTCCAGTCTCGCTTTGCTCCCCGTTCCGCCTCTCACTCTGCTCCCCGCTCCGGGTCTCACTCTGCTCCCCACTCCGGAATACACTCTGCACCCCACTCCAGAACTCACTCTGCTCCTCACTTCGGTACTCAATCTGCTCCTCACTTTGGTACTCACTCTGCTCCTCACTCTGGAACACACTCTGCTCCCCGCTCCAGAACACACTCTGCTCCTCACTCTGGGACCCCCTTTGCTCCCCTGCTCAGGATCTCACTCTGCTCACCACTCCAGAACACACTCTGCTCCCACCTCCGGATCTCACTCTCCTCCCCGCTCCGGGTCTCACTCTGCTCCCCGCTCTAGAACTCACTTTGCTCCCCACTCTAAAACTCACTCTGCTCCCCAATCCAGGACATACCCTGCTCCCTGCTCCGGGTCTTGCTCTGCTCCCCAATCCAGGTCTCATTCTGCTCCCCGCTCTGGGGCTTACTTGCTCCTCACTCCGCGAATCACTCTGCCTCCCACTCAGGAAGTCACTCTGCTCCTCACTCCAGAACTCACTCTGCTCCCCGCTCCAGAACACACACTGGTCCCGACTCTGGGTCTCACTCTGCTTCCCGCTCCGGAACTCACTCTTATCCCTACTCCGGGATCACTCTGCTCCCCGCTCCAGGACTAACTCTGCTCCATGCTCCTGGTCTCACTCTGCTCCCCACTCCAGGTCTCACTCTGCTCCCAACTCCGGAACTCACTCTGCTCCTCACTCCGGAACTCACTCTGCTCCCCGCTCCGGGTCTCACTCTGCTCGCTGTTCCGGGTCTCGCACTGCTCCTCACTCCAGAACTCACTCTGCTCCCCGCTCTGGGTCTCGCTCTGCTCCCCGCTCCAGGACACACTCTGCTCCCCGCTACGGGACTCACCCTGCTCCTCGCTCTGGGTCTCAGTCTGCTCGTCCCTCCGGGACGCTCCCTGCTCCCCGCTCCACGACTCACTCTGCTCTCCGGTCCGGGACTGAGTCTGCTCCCCGCTCCGGAACACACTCTGCTCCTCACTCTGGGACCCACTCTACTCCCCGCTCCGGGTCTCACTCTGCTCCTCACTTCTGAACTCATTCTGCTCCTCACTCCGGAACACACTCTGCTCCCCGCTCTGGGTCGCATTCTGCTCCTCGCTCCGGGTCTCACTCTGCTCCTCACTCTGGAACATACTTTGCTCGCTCTGGAACACACTCTGCTCCTCCCTCCGGGACTTACTCTGCTCCCTGCACTGGGTCTCACTCTGCTCCCCGCTCCAGGGCTTACTTGCTCCTCGCTCTGGGAATTCGTCTGCTCCCTGCTCTGGAACTCACTCTGCCCCCTGCTCAGGAACGCATTGTGCTCCTCACTCCGGTACTCACTCTGCTCCCCACTCCGGAACACGCTCTGCTCCCCGCTCCAGTCTCGCTTTGCTCCCCGTTCCGCCTCTCACTCTGCTCCCCGCTCCGGGTCTCACTCTGCTCCCCACTCCGGAATACACTCTGCTGCCTGCTCCAGTACACGCTCTGCTCCTCACTCCGGAACTCACTGTGCTCCCCACTCCGGAAGTCACTCTGCTCCTCACCCCAGAACTCACTCTGCTCCTCACTTCGGTACTCAATCTGCTCCTCACTTTGGTACTCACTCTGCTCCTCACTCTGGAACACACTCTGCTCCCCGCTCCAGAACACACTCTGCTCCTCACTCTGGGACCCCCTTTGCTCCCCTGCTCAGGATCTCACTCTGCTCACCACTCCAGAACACACTCTGCTCCCACCTCCGGATCTCACTCTCCTCCCCGCTCCGGGTCTCACTCTGCTCCCCGCTCTAGAACTCACTTTGCTCCCCACTCTAAAACTCACTCTGCTCCCCAATCCAGGACATACCCTGCTCCCTGCTCCGGGTCTTGCTCTGCTCCCCAATCCAGGTCTCATTCTGCTCCCCGCTCTGGGGCTTACTTGCTCCTCACTCCGCGAATCACTCTGCCTCCCACTCAGGAAGTCACTCTGCTCCTCACTCCAGAACTCACTCTGCTCCCCGCTCCAGAACACACACTGGTCCCGACTCTGGGTCTCACTCTGCTTCCCGCTCCGGAACTCACTCTTATCCCTACTCCGGGATCACTCTGCTCCCCGCTCCAGGACTAACTCTGCTCCATGCTCCTGGTCTCACTCTGCTCCCCACTCCAGGTCTCACTCTGCTCCCAACTCCGGAACTCACTCTGCTCCTCACTCCGGAACTCACTCTGCTCCCCGCTCCGGGTCTCACTCTGCTCGCTGTTCCGGGTCTCGCACTGCTCCTCACTCCAGAACTCACTCTGCTCCCCGCTCTGGGTCTCGCTCTGCTCCCCGCTCCAGGACACACTCTGCTCCCCGCTACGGGACTCACCCTGCTCCTCGCTCTGGGTCTCAGTCTGCTCGTCCCTCCGGGACGCTCCCTGCTCCCCGCTCCACGACTCACTCTGCTCTCCGGTCCGGGACTGAGTCTGCTCCCCGCTCCGGAACACACTCTGCTCCTCACTCTGGGACCCACTCTACTCCCCGCTCCGGGTCTCACTCTGCTCCTCACTTCTGAACTCATTCTGCTCCTCACTCCGGAACACACTCTGCTCCCCGCTCTGGGTCGCATTCTGCTCCTCGCTCCGGGTCTCACTCTGCTCCTCACTCTGGAACATACTTTGCTCGCTCTGGAACACACTCTGCTCCTCCCTCCGGGACTTACTCTGCTCCCTGCACTGGGTCTCACTCTGCTCCCCGCTCCAGGGCTTACTTGCTCCTCGCTCTGGGAATTCGTCTGCTCCCTGCTCTGGAACTCACTCTGCTCCCCGCTCCGTGTCCACTCTGCTCCCCGTTCCAGGTCTCACTCTGCTCCCTGCTCCAGTACACGCTCTGCTCCCCACTCCGGAACTCACTGTGCTCCCCACTCCGGAAATCACTGTGCGCCTCACTCCAGTACTCACTCTGCTCCTCACTTCGGTACTCACTCTGCTCCTCACTCTGGAACACACGCTGCCCCCCGCTCCGGAACTCATTGTGCTCTGCACTCCGGAACTCACTTTGCTCCTCACTTCTCAACACACTCTGCTCCTCATTCCGGAACACACTCTGCTCCCCGCTCTGGAACTCACTCTGCCCCCTGCTCCGGAACTCATTGTGCTCCTCACTCCAGTACTCACTCTGCTCCTCACTCCGGAACACGCTCTGCTCCCCGCTCCAGTCTCACTTTGCTCCCCGTTCCGCATCTCACTCTGCTCCCCACTCCGGGTCTCACTCTGCTCCCCACTCCGGACAACACTCTGTTTCCAACTCCAGAAATCACTCTGCTACCCGCTCCGCGTCTCACTCTGCTCCTCACTCCAGAAAACACTCTGCTCCCCGCTCCGGAACTCAGTCTGATCCTCACTTCGAACTCACTCTGCTCCTCACTTTGGAACTCACTCTGCTCCTCACTCTGGGACACACTCTACTTCCCACTCCGGGACACACTCTGCTCCCCACTCCGGAATACACTCTGCTCCCCGCTCCAGGACACACTCTGCTCCCCACTCCAGAACTCACTCTGCTCCCAACTCCAGAACTCACTGTGCTCCTCACTCCGGATCTCAGTCTGATCCTCACTTCGGAACACACTCTGCTCCTCACTTCGGACCTCACTCTGCTCCCTACTCCAGGCCACACTCTGCTCCCCGCTCCGCGTCTCACTCTGCTCCCCACTCCGGAACTCACGCTGATCCTCACTCCGGAACTCACTCTGATCCTCACTTCGGAACTCACTCTGCTCCTCACTCCGGGACACACTCTGCTCCCTGCTCCGGGTCTCACTCTGCTCCCCGCTCCAAGTCTCACTCTGCTCCCCACTCCGGGTCTCACTCTGCTCCCCACTCCGGGTCTCACTCTGCTCCCCACTCCGGAACTCACTCTGCTCCCCACTCCGGAACACACTCTGCTCCCCACTCCGGAACTCACTGTGCTCCTCACTCCGGAACTCACTCTGCTCCTCATTCCGGAACACACTCTGCTCCCCACTCCGGGTCTCACTCAGCTCCCCACTCCGGACAACACTCTGCTCCCCACTCTGGAACACACTCTGCTACCCGCTCCGGAACACACTCTGCTCCTCACTCCAGAAAACACTCTGCTCCCCGCTCCGGAACTCAGTCTGATCCTCACTTCCAACTCACTCTGCTCCTCACTCTGGAACATACTTTGCTCGCTCTGGAACACACTCTGCTCCTCACTCCAGAAAACACTCTGCTCCCCGCTCCGGAACTCAGTCTGATCCTCACTTCTAACTCACTCTGCTCCTCACTCTGGGACACACTCTACTTCCCACTCCGGGACACACTCTGCTCCCCACTCCGGGACACACTCTGTACCCACTCCGGAATACACTCTGCTCCCCGCTCCAGGACACACTCTGCTCCCCACTCCAGAACTCACTCTGCACCCCACTCCAGAACTCACTCTGCACCCCACTCCAGAACTCACTCTTCTCCTCACTCCGGGTCTCACTCTGCTCCCCGCTCCGGGGCTTACTTGCTCCTCGCTCCGGCAATTCGTCTGCTCCCTGCTCTGGAACTCACTCTGCTCCCCGCTCCGGGTCCGCTCTGCTCCCCGTTCCAGGTCTCACTCTGCTCCCTGTTCCAGTACACGCTCTGCTCCCCACTCCGGAACTCACTGTGCTCCTCACCCCAGAAATCACTCTGCTCCTCACTTCGGTACTCACTCTGCTCCTCACTCTGGAACTCACTCTGCCCCCTGCTCCGGAACTCATTGTGCTCCTCACTCCGGTACTCACTCTGCTCCCCACTCCGGAACACGCTCTGCTCCTCGCTCCAGTCTCGCTTTGCTCCCCGTTCCGCCTCTCACTCTGCTCCCCGCTCCAGGTCTCACTCTGCTCCCCGCTCCAGTCTCGCTTTGCTCCCCGTTCCGCCTCTCACTCTGCTCCCCGCTCCGGGTCTCACTCTGCTCCCCACTCCGGAATACACTCTGCTGCCTGCTCCAGGACACACTCTGCTCCCCACTCCAGAACTCACTCTGCACCCCACTCCAGAGGTCACTCTGCTCCTCACTTCGGTACTCACTCTGCTCCTCACTCTGGAACACACTCTGCCCCCCGCTCCAGAACTCATTGTGCTCCTCACTCTGGAACTCACTCTGCTCCTCACTTCAGAACTCACTCTGCTCCTCACTCCGGAACTCACTCTGCTCCCCGCTCCGGGTCTCACTCTGCTCCCCACTCCAGAACTCACACTGCTCCTCACTCTGGAACACACTCTGCTCCCCGCTCCGGGTCGCATTCTGCTCCTCGCTCCGGGACTCACTCTGCTCCTCGCTCCGGGTCTCACTCTGCTCCTCATCTGGAACATACTTTGCTCGCTCTGGAACACACTCGGCTCCTCCCTCCAGGACTCACTCTGCTCCCTGCACCGGGTCTCACTCTGCTCCCCGCTCCGGGGCTTACTTGCTCCTCACTCCGGCAATTCGTCTGCTCCCCGCTCTGGAACTCACTCTGCTCCCCGCTCCGGGTCCGCTCTGCTCCCCGTTCCAGGTCTCACTCTGCTCCCTGCTCCAGTACACGCTCTGCTCCTCACTCCGGAACTCACTGTGCTCCCCACTCCGGAAGTCACTCTGCTCCTCACCCCAGAACTCACTCTGCTCCTCACTTCGGTACTCAATCTGCTCCTCACTTTGGTACTCACTCTGCTCCTCACTCTGGAACACACTCTGCTCCCCGCTCCAGAACACACTCTGCTCCTCACTCTGGGACCCCCTTTGCTCCCCTGCTCAGGATCTCACTCTGCTCACCACTCCAGAACACACTCTGCTCCCACCTCCGGATCTCACTCTCCTCCCCGCTCCGGGTCTCACTCTGCTCCCCGCTCTAGAACTCACTTTGCTCCCCACTCTAAAACTCACTCTGCTCCCCAATCCAGGACATACCCTGCTCCCTGCTCCGGGTCTTGCTCTGCTCCCCAATCCAGGTCTCATTCTGCTCCCCGCTCTGGGGCTTACTTGCTCCTCACTCCGCGAATCACTCTGCCTCCCACTCAGGAAGTCACTCTGCTCCTCACTCCAGAACTCACTCTGCTCCCCGCTCCAGAACACACACTGGTCCCGACTCTGGGTCTCACTCTGCTTCCCGCTCCGGAACTCACTCTTATCCCTACTCCGGGATCACTCTGCTCCCCGCTCCAGGACTAACTCTGCTCCATGCTCCTGGTCTCACTCTGCTCCCCACTCCAGGTCTCACTCTGCTCCCAACTCCGGAACTCACTCTGCTCCTCACTCCGGAACTCACTCTGCTCCCCGCTCCGGGTCTCACTCTGCTCGCTGTTCCGGGTCTCGCACTGCTCCTCACTCCAGAACTCACTCTGCTCCCCACTCTGGGTCTCGCTCTGCTCCCCGCTCCAGGACACACTCTGCTCCCCGCTACGGGACTCACCCTGCTCCTCGCTCTGGGTCTCAGTCTGCTCGTCCCTCCGGGACGCTCCCTGCTCCCCGCTCCACGACTCACTCTGCTCTCCGGTCCGGGACTGAGTCTGCTCCCCGCTCCGGAACACACTCTGCTCCTCACTCTGGGACCCACTCTACTCCCCGCTCCGGGTCTCACTCTGCTCCTCACTTCTGAACTCATTCTGCTCCTCACTCCGGAACACACTCTGCTCCCCGCTCTGGGTCGCATTCTGCTCCTCGCTCCGGGTCTCACTCTGCTCCTCACTCTGGAACATACTTTGCTCGCTCTGGAACACACTCTGCTCCTCCCTCCGGGACTCACTCTGCTCCCTGCACTGGGTCTCACTCTGCTCCCCGCTCCAGGGCTTACTTGCTCCTCGCTCTGGGAATTCGTCTGCTCCCTGCTCTGGAACTCACTCTGCTCCCCGCTCCGTGTCCACTCTGCTCCCCGTTCCAGGTCTCACTCTGCTCCCTGCTCCAGTACACGCTCTGCTCCCCACTCCGGAACTCACTGTGCTCCCCACTCCGGAAATCACTGTGCGCCTCACTCCAGTACTCACTCTGCTCCTCACTTCGGTACTCACTCTGCTCCTCACTCTGGAACACACGCTGCCCCCCGCTCCGGAACTCATTGTGCTCTGCACTCCGGAACTCACTTTGCTCCTCACTTCTCAACACACTCTGCTCCTCATTCCAGAACACACTCTGCTCCCCGCTCTGGAATTCACTCTGCCCCCTGCTCCGGAACTCATTGTGCTCCTCACTCCAGTACTCACTCTGCTCCTCACTCCGGAACACGCTCTGCTCCCCGCTCCAGTCTCGCTTTGCTCCCCGTTCCGCATCTCACTCTGCTCCCCACTCCGGGTCTCACTCTGCTCCCCACTCCGGACAACACTCTGTTTCCAACTCCAGAACACACTCTGCTACCCGCTCCGCGTCTCACTCTGCTCCTCACTCCAGAAAACACTCTGCTCCCCGCTCCGGAACTCAGTCTGATCCTCACTTCGAACTCACTCTGCTCCTCACTTTGGAACTCACT
The DNA here is from genome assembly GCF_030684315.1 of Stegostoma tigrinum. Lineage (NCBI taxonomy): Eukaryota > Metazoa > Chordata > Chondrichthyes > Orectolobiformes > Stegostomatidae > Stegostoma > Stegostoma tigrinum. Next base: position 6,207,476 of record NC_081389.1, on the reverse strand, counting down.
CTGCTCCTCACTCTGGGACACACTCTACTTCCCACTCCGGGACACACTCTGCTCCCCACTCCGGAATACACTCTGCTCCCCGCTCCAGGACACACTCTGCTCCCCACTCCAGAACTCACTCTGCTCCCAACTCCAGAACTCACTGTGCTCCTCACTCCGGATCTCAGTCTGATCCTCACTTCGGAACTCACTCTGCTCCTCACTTCGGACCTCACTCTGCTCCCTACTCCAGGCCACACTCTGCTCCCCGCTCCGCGTCTCACTCTGCTCCCCACTCCGGAACTCACGCTGATCCTCACTCCGGAACTCACTCTGATCCTCACTTCGGAACTCACTCTGCTCCTCACTCCGGGACACACTCTGCTCCCTGCTCCGGGTCTCACTCTGCTCCCCGCTCCAAGTCTCACTCTGCTCCCCACTCCGGGTCTCACTCTGCTCCCCACTCCGGGTCTCACTCTGCTCCCCACTCCGGAACTCACTCTGCTCCCCACTCCGGAACACACTCTGCTCCCCACTCCGGAACTCACTGTGCTCCTCACTCCGGAACTCACTCTGCTCCTCATTCCGGAACACACTCTGCTCCCCACTCCGGGTCTCACTCAGCTCCCCACTCCGGACAACACTCTGCTCCCCACTCTGGAACACACTCTGCTACCCGCTCCGGAACACACTCTGCTCCTCACTCCAGAAAACACTCTGCTCCCCGCTCCGGAACTCAGTCTGATCCTCACTTCCAACTCACTCTGCTCCTCACTCTGGAACATACTTTGCTCGCTCTGGAACACACTCTGCTCCTCACTCCAGAAAACACTCTGCTCCCCGCTCCGGAACTCAGTCTGATCCTCACTTCTAACTCACTCTGCTCCTCACTCTGGGACACACTCTACTTCCCACTCCGGGACACACTCTGCTCCCCACTCCGGGACACACTCTGCTCCCCACTCCGGAATACACTCTGCTCCCCGCTCCAGGACACACTCTGCTCCCCACTCCAGAACTCACTCTGCACCCCACTCCAGAACTCACTCTGCACCCCACTCCAGAACTCACTCTTCTCCTCACTCCGGGTCACACTCTGCTCCCCACTCCGGGACGCACTCTGCGCCCCACTCCGAAATACACTCTGCTCCCCGCTCCAGGACACACTCTGCTCCCCACTCCAGCACTCACTCTGCACCCCACTCCAGCACTCACTCTGCACCCCACTCCAGCACTCACTCTGCACCCCACTCCAGAACTCACTCTTCTCCTCACTCCAGGTCACACTCTGCTCCCCGCTCCGGGACTCACTCTGCTCCCCGCTCCGGGGCTTACTTGCTCCTCGCTCCAGGAATCACTATGCTCCCCACTCCGGGTCTCACTCTGCTCCTCACTCCAGAACTCACACTGCTCCTTACTTTGGAACTCACTCTGCTCCTCACTCCAAAACACAGTCTGCTCCCCACTCGGGAACTCACTGTGCTCCTCACTCCGGGTCTCACTCTGCTCCTCATTCCGGAACACACTCTGCTCCCCACTCCAGGTCTCACTCGGCTCCCCACTCCAGAACTCACTATGCTCCCCAGTCTGGAACACACTCTGCTTCCCACTCCGGAACTCACTGTGCTCCTCACTCCGGAACTCACTGTGCTCCTCACTCCGGAACTCACTCTGCTCCTCATTCCGGAACACACTCTGCTCCCCACTCCGGGTCTCACTCTGCTCCCCGGTCTGGAACTCACTCTGCTTCCCACCCCGGAACTCACTCTGCTCCCCACTCCGGAACTCACTCTGCTCCTCACTCCGGATCTCACTCTGCTCCTCACTTCAGAACACACTCTGCTCCCTTCTCCAGAACTTACTCTGCTCCTCGCTCCAGAACACACTCTGCTCCCCGCTCCAGAACTCACTCTGCTCCCCGCTCCGGAACTCACTCTGCTCCTCACTCTGGAACTCACTCTGCTCCTCACTTCAGAACTCACTCTGCTCCTCACTCCAGAACTCACTCTGCTCCTCACTTCGGAACTCACTCTGCTCCTCACTTCGGAACTCACTCAGCTCCCCACTCCGGGTCTCACTCTGCTCCCCGCTCTGGAAATCACTCTGCTTCCCACCCCGGACCTCACTCTGCTCCCCACTCTGGAACTCACTCTGCTCCTCACTCCAGAACTCACTCTGCTCCTCACTTCAGAACTCACTCTGCTCCTCACTCCAGAACTCACTCTGCTCCCTTCGCCGAACTCACTCTGCTCCCCGCTCCGGAACTCACTCTGCTCCTCACTCCAGAACTCATTCTGCTCTCCAGTCCGGAACTCACTTTGCTCCTCACTTCTGAACTCACTCTGCTCCTCACTCCGGAACTCATTCTGCTCCCCGCTCCGTGTCTCACTCTGCTCCTCACTCCGGAACTCACTCTGCTCCCCGCTCTTGGGCTAACTCTGCTCCCCACTCCGAGTCTCACTCTGCTCCCCGCTCTAGAACTCACTGTGCTCCCCACTCTAAAACTCACTCTGCTCCCCTCTCCGGGACTCACTCTGCTCCCCCCTCCGGGACTAACTCTGCTCCCTGCTCCGGGGCTTACTTGCTCCTCACTCCGCAAATCACTCTGCCTCCCACTCAGGAAGTCACTCAGCTCCCCGCACCAGAACACACACTGCTCCAGACTCTGGGTCTCACTCTGCTCCCCACTCCAAAAGGCACTCTGCTCCCCGCTCCGGAACTCACTCTTATCCCCACTCAGGGATCAGTCTGCTCCCCGCTCCGGGACTGACTCTGCTCCCCGCTCCAGAACACACTCTGCTCCCCACTCTGGGTCTCACTCTGCTCCCCACTCCGGGACTCACTCTGCTCCCCCCTCCGGGACTAACTCTGCTCCCTGCTCCCAGTCTCACTCTGCGCTCTGCTCCAGAACTTACTCTGCTCCCCCCTCCGGGACTAACTCTGCTCCCTGCTCCCAGTCTCACTCTGCGCTCTGCTCCAGAACTCACTCAGCTCCCCACTCCGGAACTCAGTCTGCTCCTCACTTTGGAACACACTCAGCTCCTCACTCCGGAACACACACTGCTCCCCGCTCCAGGACACACTCTGCTCCGGGACTCACCCTGCTCCTCGCTCTGGGCCTCACTCTGCTCCTCCCTCCAGTTCGCTCCCTGCTCCCCCCTACAGGACTCACTCTGCTCCCCGCGCCAGCACACACTCTGCACCCCACTCCGGAACTCACTGTGCTCCTCACTCCGGATCTCACTCTGCCTCCCACTGCGGAACACACTCCGCTCCCCACTCCGGAACTCACTCTGCTCCTCACTCTGGAACTCACTCTGCTCCTCACTCCAGAACTCACACTGCTCCCTGCTCCGGAACACACTCTGCTCCTCACTCCGGATCTCACTCTGCTCCTCACTCTGGATCTCACTCTGCTCCTCACTCCCACCCGCATGCCCTGCTCCCCGCTCCGGGACCTGACGCCCAACTCACCCTGCTCCCCACTCCCACCGACATGCTCTGCTCCCCACTCTGGGACTCAGACCGCACTCGCCCTGCTCCCCACTCTGGGACCTGACCCCTGGCTTGGTCTGTTCCCTGCTCCAGGACTCAGCCCCCAACTCACTCTCCTCCTTGCTCTGGGGCTCAGACCCTCCCTCGATCTGCTCCCCGCTCCAGGACTCGCTCTGTTCCCCGCTGCGGAACTCAGCCCCCGATTCCCCCTCCTGCCCGCTCCCGCCCGCATGCTCTGCTCCCTGCTCTGGGATTCGGCACACGTGTTCTGCTCCTGCCCAGGCTCAGGTCGTGGCACATCTCTCCCCCATTTTCCCGGGAGGGTCAGATAGTTTCAGAAGTTGTGGATTGGAAGAAGAACTGCTGCAAAGAGGAAAAGAAAGGAAAGACGAAGGAAAAGGAACTGGTGAGCAGAGGATCTCTGACTAGAGTGTCTTGCCCAGCCGCCATCTTGCAAAGTGTTAGCTGTCTGGAGACAGGCAACAATGAGAATGGTTTGCCAGCCTAGATCATGAAGAAAATTTTAACGATTTAGCTCAGGCTCAGCTTTGTTTTGGGATTTTGCTGTGGGCTGGCCTAGAGACGCCTCTGTTCAGGATATATCCTGAGTGAGGCTATGCAACTGCCTTCATTCAGGCCGCCATTTTCTGATCAAAAAGTGTCGAGCCAATCAAGGCGGGTCTTTCTCAACCAATCACACCCAATCAACCTTGGGCCCAAGCCATTTACCACTAAACCAGCCACTTCTCATAATGCAGTGGAAATAAAGTTGTCCCCTTAATCTGTAAATGTTTCCTGGTATAGATTCTCAGTCTAGCCGAGGACTTATGCAAAGTTAAGGGTGGAGTCCAGAGCAAATTTAGTTAAAGACTTGGTCTGTGTTCACTGAAATTGTCCATTAGAATCCAGCGACCATTTAACTGGATAACAAAGTGTGAAGCTGGATGAACACAGCAGGCCAAGCAAATGTCAGCTTTTGTGCTCCTGAGATGCTGCTTGGCCTGCTGTGTTCATCCAGCTCCACACTTTGTTATCTTGGATTCTCCAGCATCTGCAGTTCACATTAACTCTGATCACCATTGAACTGGATGTTTATTTTGATTAATTCTGATTTGAATGTTGCTGAGTATAGAAAAGGTTGAGAGTAGGGTGGTCCGAAATAAAGTTTCAGGGAAGCAAGATGGCACCGGCAAGCAAGAAGTTGGCTTGAAGTGTGTCTACTTCAATGCCAGGAGCCTCCGGAATAAGGTGGATGAACTTGTAGCATGGGTTAATACCTGGAACTTCGATGTTGTGGCCATTTCGGAGACATGGATACAGCAGGGACAGGAATGGTTGTTGCGGGTTCCGGGATTTAGATGTTTCAGTAAGAACAGAGAAAATGGTAAAAGGGGCGGAGGTGTGGCATTGTTGGTCAAGGACAGTATTACAGTTGCAGAAAGGATGTTTGGGGACTCGTCAACTGAGGTAGTATGGACTGAGGTTAGAAACAGGAAAGGAGAGGTCACCCTGTTGGGAGTTTTCTATCGGCCTCCAAATAGTTCCAGAGATGTAGAGGAAAGGATAGCAAAGATGATTCTCAATAGCAGTGAGACAGACAGGGCAGTTGTCATGGGGGACTTCAACTTTCCAAATATTGACTGGGAACACTATAGTTCGAGTACGATAGATGGGTCCGTTTTTGTCCAGTGTGTGCAGGAGGGCTTCCTGACACAGTATGTAGATAGGCCAACAAGGGGCGAAGTCACATTAGATTTTGTACTGGGTAATGAGCCCGGCCAGGTGTTAGATTTGGAAGTAGGTGAGCACTTTGGTGATAGCGATCACAATTCTGTTATGTTTACTTTAGTGATGGAACGGGATAGGTGTATACCACTGTGCAAGAGTTATAGCTGGGGGAAAGGCAATTACGATGAGATTAGGCAAGATTTAGGGAGCATAGGGTGGGGAAGGAAACTGCAGGGGATGGGCACATTAGAAATGTGGAGCTTATTCAAGGAAAAGCTCCTGTGTGTCCTAGATAAGTATGTACCTGTCAGGCAGGGAGGAAGCTGTAGAGCGTGGGAGCCGTGGTTTACAAAGGAGGTGGAATCTCTGGTCAAGAGGAAGAAGGCAGCTTATGTTAGGATGAGATGTGAAGGCTCAGTTAGGGCACTTGAGGGCTACGAGGTAGCCAGGAAAGACCTAAAGAGAGAGCTCAGAAGAGCCAGGAGGAGACGTGAGAAGTTGTTGGCAGATAGGATCAGGGTAAACCCTAAGGCTTTCTATAGGCATTTAAGGAATAAAAGAATGATGAAAGTAAGATTAGGCCCAATCAAGGATAGTAGTGGTAAGTTGTGTGTGGAGTCAGATGAGATAGGGGAAGCGCTAAATGAATATTTTTCAACAGTATTCACTCTAGGAAATGACAATGTTATCGAGGAGAATACTGAGATACAGGCTACTAGACTAGGTGGGATTGAGGTTCACAAGGAAGAGGTATTAGAAATCCTTCAGAAGGTGAAGATAGAGAAGTCCCCGGGCCGGATGGGATTTATCCTAGGATCCTCTGGGAAGCCAGGGAGGAGATTGCTGAGCCTTTGGCATTGATCTTTAACTCGTCAATGTCTACAGGAATAGTGCCAGATGACTGGAGGATAGCAAATGTGGTTCCCCTCTTCAAGAAGGGGAGTAGAGACAACCCTGGTAATTATAGACCAGTGAGCCTTACCTCAGTTGTTGGTAAAGTGTTAGAAAAGGTTATAAGAGATAGGATTTATAATCATCTAGAAAAGAATAAATTGATTAGGGATAGTCAGCACGGCTTTGTGAAGGGAAGGTCGTGCCTCACAAACCTTATTGAGTTCTTTGAGAAGGTGACCAAACAGGCATGTGAGAGTAAACCGGTTGATGTGGTGTATCTGGATTTCAGCAAGGCGTTCGATAAGGTTCCCCACAATAGGCTATTGTACAAAATGCGGAGGAATGGAATTGTGGGAGATATAGCAGTTTGGATCGGAAATTGGCTTGCTGAAAGAAGACAGAGGGTGGTAGTTGATGGGAAATATTCATCCTGGAGACCAGTTACTAGTGGTGTACCGCAAGGGTCGGTGTTGGGTCCACTGCTGTTTGTCATTTTTATAAATGACCTGGATGAGGGCGTAGAAGGATGGGTTAGTAAATTTGCAGACGACACTAAGGTCGGTGGAGTTGTGGATAGTGACGAAGGATGCTGTAGGTTGCAGAGAGACATAGATAAGCTGCAGAGCTGGGCTGAGAGGTGGCAAATGGAGTTTAATGCAGACAAGTGAGGTGATGCACATTGGTAGGAGTAACCGGAAGGCAAAGTACTGGGCTAATAGTAAGATTCTTGGTAGAGTAGATGAGCAGAGAGATCTTGGTGACCATGTACACAGATCCTTGAAAGTTGCCACCCAGGTTGACAGGGCTGTTAAGAAGGCATACAGTGTTTTAGCTTTTATTAATAAAGGGATTGAGTTCCAGAACCAAGAGGTTATGCTGCAGCTGTACAAAACTCTGGTGCGGCCGCACTTGGAGTATTGTGTACAGTTCTGGTCACCGCATTATAAGAAGGATGTGGAAGCTTTGGATAGGGTGCAGAGGAGATTTACTAGGATGTTGCCTGGTATGGAAAGAAGGTCTTACGAGGAAAGGCTGAGGGACTTGAGGCTGTTATCATTAGAGAGAAGAAGGTTGAGAGGTGACTTAATTGAAACATATAAAATAATCAGAGGGTTAGATAGGGTGGATAGGGAGAGCCTTTTTCCTGGGATGGTGATGGCGAGCACGAAGGAGCATAGCTTTAAATTGAGGGGTGAAAGATATAGGACAAATGTCACAGGTAGTTTCTTTACTCAGAGAGTAGTAAGGGAATGAAACGCTTTGCCTGCAATGGTAGTAGATTCGCCAACTTTAGGTACATTTAAGTCGTCATTGGACAAGCATATGGACGTACATGGAATAGTGTAGGTTAGATGGGCTTGAGATCGGTATGACAGGTCAGCACAACATCGAGGGCCGAAGGGCCTGGACTGTGCTGTTGTGTTCTATGTTCTATGTTCTAAGCAATTTAACTGTTCCAAACCAGACATTGGCAGGCTTTCCAGGGTGTGCACTCTCCTGGATACCAGCCTATGAGTTTTCTGACTCAATTTTGGTCCAATGGAACTCCTTTGCAATCTCAAGTCTACATGCCAGCAGCAACTACAATGGCTTACCGGCCCAGACCCTGAAGAAAATTTTCAGTGTTTGGCTGAGGCTATGCGTTGTTTTGGGATTTTGCTTTGGGCTGACCTTGAGGAGGCCCTTCGTTCAGGATAAATCCTGAGGGAGGCGATGCAATTATTTTCACTCAGGCGGTGTTTCCCAGGCTCAGTCAGACTGGCTAGGGTATTCACTTCCATCGGAATACCCTGCAACTCATAGGCTCCACTTGCTGTATTTCCCAATGATAAAATCAGACATGGTACCTGTTTGAAATCTAGCTGGCCCTCAGCAGGTAGGTGCTTTTGCATGGTTACGTCATTAATTCCATTAAAAAATGGTCTTTCAGCAGCTCATCAAGCGTTAAACCAGTCACATGCCTCTCCCAATCATCTTAACCTAGACACAAATCCTATTTGAATCCCCTTGGTTCTCAAATTGCCAAGTGAAACTGATAGCATCGCAGAATTAGAAGAGGCTTGGGTTCGTAATATTCCTTAACTATATCCATCAACTCTTGAAAGTTTTTAGTGTCTGGTGCCTCAGGGAAAGATAGGCTCCCAATAACGGAAAAAAAATGGCAGATCCAGGATAATTACTCATTGCTTTTCCGATGGCCCAATGCCATTTGCCCAGAGAAATGAATGCATTCTTTGCACATACCAGGCCCAACCTTCAACAGCAAGATCAAATGAATCAAGCTTCCCAAATAACGACATGAGGCCAGAAATGCTTATTCCAACTCAAAAGGTGACTGAAGCAAAGTTCTTCAGGAGCGTGCTTTGCTCTCGTCACCACTGAAATAATTCCACCAAGGCCAGCACCCTGTCACCAAGATACTCTTGTTCATATCTGTCAGCCAAGGCTCCCTGATTGGATCCCAATCAGAGAACTCATATTCGATGAGGTTCGCCTAGCTGCCCTCATTACAACTAATACAATCCTCCTGCACTTGAGAATCATCACAGAGAGTCACATGAGAAGTATCATTAAAAACATCAAGTTTCATGTTGCTGGCATCTCTTAATGATGGAAATTTCAAAACACTGCTCGGTTTTAAATTTTGTTTGAATAATATCCTCTTTTCATAGTTGTACTCAGCCCTAATATTCAAAACCAGCACCTGGCCTTGTCTGGGTTCCCAGCCAAGTCCGCCAGTTAGACTCTGCAATTCAAGCGGATGCAGAGGATCAAGCCAATGGACAAGACTCCAGTGGATTAAAGAAGGATCCTGTAACTGGAAAAGGATCAAACTCAACAGAGAACGTCAAGCCAATAAGAATAATCTGATGGATTGAAGTTGGCTTGTCCTTGACTCTACCATTCCCATCAACCCTGGTCCAATGGAGCATGCAGGAAGGTGTGCCAGGATCCACAACAAGCAGAGCTGAAATTGTAGCATTGACCAGGATTAACATTTTGAGACTGGTATAAATCCTCTTCAGAACTGAAAGAATGCCATTGGACTCAAATGTTGAGGTAATGAGAAACAGAAACAGCAGTTGGCCATTTGGCCCCTCAAGTCTGTTCCACCACTAAGATTATGGCTGATCTGCTTGCATTTTGAATTCCACATTTCCATTCTCTCCCATTAATCTAACCTTACCTACCAAGAATCCAACCACCTCTGTCTTAAAGATATTCAATGACCCACCTTCAGTGTCTTCTGAGGCAGAGTTCCAAAGTCACACAGTCCTCTTAGAGAAAAACATTCACCTCATCTCAGTCCAAGAACAGCAACCCCTAATTTTAAAATTACGCCCTTTAATCCTGAATTCAACTCCACTTTCCTTGCCTGACCTTATAAGCTTCACTCCTTCAATCAATCAAGATTCCAACTCAGCCTTGAATATATTCAATGAGCTCAACTGCACAGCTCACTATGTAGGACAATTTCAGGGAATAATGATCCTCTGAGAGACTAAAGCTTCCTCATCTACATCTGAAATGAATGCCTTATTTTTACTTTGTGCTCCCCAGCTTTAGCTCTCTCACCATTCGGCCCTTCAAACCTGCTCTGCCATTCAATATACTCTGAGCGGATCATCTCAGTTCCGTGGTCCCCATATTCTTTGATCCCTTTAGCTCTAAGAACTATATCTAACTCCTTCTTGAAAACATGCAATATTTTGGTTTCAACCATGTTCTGTGGCATAGAATCCCACAGGCTGACCACTCTTTAGGTGAAGAAATTTCTCCTAATCTCAGTCCTAAATGGCCTACGCCACATCCTTAAACTGGACTCCCCAATCATCAGTAACACGGTTCCTGCATTTACATTGATTAGTGTTGTTAGAATTTTATATGTTTCTATTAGATCAAACCCCATTCTTCTAAATTCCAGTGTATATTGTCGTAACTGATCCAATCTCTCTTTGTAAGTCAGCGTTACCTAACGAGAAATCAATCTGTTTAACCTTTGTTGCAATAAATCCCGGTTTTCCGTTATCGCTGTTGGCCAGATTTTTCTGAAAAGTACCTGCCATACATGGTGAAGACCCCTGTTGTGGATGTAGTGCACTTGATGTTGACATAGGAAACCAGGTGTAGAAACACACTCCTAACCCTATCAGACACTGTTCCTGTTGCACTCAAAGTTATTGTTTGAAACTGCAGTATTGTGGAGGTTTACTCAACTGTGAAGCAGTGATTTAGATCAAATTTGATTACACAGAAACAGGACATGTACTCCAACTAGTGGGGGTAACATTTATAAAAGAACTGTGGATGTTGGAAATCAGAAACAAAAACATAAGCTGCTGGAAAAGCTTGGCAGGTCTGGCAGTATCTGAGGAGAGAAATCAGAGTTAATGTTTTGGTTCAGTGACCCTTCCTCAGAACATTCATGCTCCCCACAAGCCTCCTTTCATTCCTTACCATTTAATTCGGACAACACATTTGGAAATGGCGAATGTTGGTCTGATCTATCTTGTGTAAAAGTGGACATATGGCACGATACCTCCACTCCCCACTTTTAATTATCTTTTTTTACTGTGTTTCTTTTCTCCGTCTGGGTCTATTCCTTATCTAACTTCCCCTTGAAAGAATCTATCCAATTTGCCTACTGATTCCCTGTGCTGGCCAGTTCTACACAAGAAAACTTTTGAAACAAAAGGAAGTGTTGCAAATGATTAGCAGATCAGTCAGTACCTGATAGAGGCAGATAGGTTAGTGCCTGAAGAAGAGTAATACCTGAAACATTGGCTCCTACTTTCCAGGCTGCCTGGCCTGCCGTGCTCTTCCAGCCTCCTGTTTGTCTAAGTTAGTGTTTGAGCTGAAGACGCTGCAGTTCATTGAACTTCCTGCCCTGCCAGTCATCTTGAGCATTCCCTGAGTTCCTTTATTTCCTTGCGTTGGCCATGACCAACAAAACTGTTCTGACAGCGAAGGTCTTGGGAGCTGGGCGACAACAGTGCTTGAGTGATTGTCACATGCAATTTCAGAAAGCAGTTAGTGTTGATATGTTGTCACTGGTTAATTTACCTTTTAATAGAATCTGCGCAGTGGGCAGGGTGTGTGACTCAGAGACAGAATCTCATTGAGCGCGCAGTGTGAGGGTAACCTCAAGGCTTCAGCCCCAAGCAATTACCAACAGATAAGTTTCGGGCTAACGGTAGATAACAGGAAGAGAGAGAGACAAAAGGGTTGAGGTGGTGGGAGTGGAAGGCAGAGGACAGTTTTGAGTATTTTACACTAATCTGTCAGTGTCAATCAATTTAAGCTCCTGGTGAAAGGCTGTGTCTACCAAATGGCACTAATAAGCACAGAGCTTTTTCACTTTGTAACTGGATTAGAGAATGTACCATCACTGGCTCGATGACGCAAAGCCTCATCACCTGCGATAAGTCGGAAATAGCGCAATAATTTTTACAGCTCAAGAGAAGAGGAAGAAAGACAGTAAGTGGGTTCCACATCAGCCTTGTCAATCAAAGATTATGCTCCCAGGATTGAGACTAAACAGGCACAACTACATTCTGTGATAATGGGAACTGCAGATGCTGGAGAATCCAAGATAATAAAATGTGAAGCTGGATGAACACAGCAGGACAAGCAGCATCTTAGGAGCACAAAAGCTGACATTTTGGGCCTAGACCCTTCATCAGGGAGGGGGATGGGGAGAGGGAACTGGAATAAATAGGGAGAGAGGGGGAGGCGGACCGAAGATGGAGAGAAAAGAAGATAGGTGGAGAGAGTATAGGTGGGGAGGTAGGGAGGGGATAGGTCAGTCCAGGGAAGATGGACAGGTCAAGGAGGTGGGATGAGGTGCTAGGTAGGAAATGGAGGTGCGGCTTGAGGTGGGAGGAGAGGATGGGTGAGAGGAAGAACAGGTTAGGGAGGCGGAGACAGGCTGGGCTGGTTTTGGGATGCAGTGGGGGGAGGGGACGAACTGGGCTGGTTTTGGGATGCAGTAGAGGAAGGGGAGATTTTGAAGCTTGTGAAGTCCACATTGATATCATTGGGCTGCAGGGTTCCCAAGCGGAATATGAGTTGCTGTTCCTGCAGCCTTCGGGTGGCATCATTGTGGCACTGCAGGAGGTCTAGGATGGACATGTCGTCTGAGGAATGGGAGGGGGCGTTGAAATGGTTCGTGACTGGGAGGTGCAGTTGTTTATTGCGAACCGAGCGGAGGTGTTCTGCAAAGCAGTCCCCAAGCCTCCGCTTAGTTTCCCCAATGTAGAGGAAGCCACACCGGGTGCAATGGATACAGTATATCACATTGGCAGATGTGCAGGTGAACATCTGTTTGATATGGAAAGTCATCCTGGGGCCTGGGATAGGGGTGAGGGAGGAGGTGTGGGGGCAAGTATAGCACTTCCTGCGGTTGCAGGGGAAGGTGCCAGGTGTGGTGGGATTGGAGGGGAGTGTGGAGCGGACAAGGGAGTCACGGAGGCAGTGGTCTCTCTGGAAGGCAGACAAGGGTGGGGATGGATAAATGGCTTGGGTGGTGGGGTCGGATTGTAGATGGCGGAAGTGTCGGACGATGATGCGCCGGAGGTTGGTGGGGTGATATGTGAGAACGAGGGGGATCCTCTTTGGGCGGTTGTGGCGGGGGCGGGGTGTGAGGGATGTGTTGCGGGAAATGCGGGAGACGCGGTCAAGGGCGTTCTCGACCACTGTGGGAGGAAAGTTGTGGTCCTGGAATAACGTGGACATCTGGGATGTGCGGGAGTGGAATGCCTCATCCTGGGAGCAGATGCGGCGGAGGCGGAGGAATTGGGAATAGGGGATGGAATTTTTGCAGGAGGGTGAGTGGGAGGGTGTGTATTCTAGGTAGCTGTGGGAGTCGGTGGGCTTGAAATGGACATCAGTTACAAGCTGGTTGCCTGAGATGGAGACTGAGAGGTCCAGGAAGGTGAGGGATGTGCTGGAGATTTCCAGTATCCGCAGAATTTTACTTGTATTCATATGCTGGATGACATGGGTTCAAATCCAACTGTGACATACAGGGAGGTTTGCATTTTACAAAACTCTGGAATTAAAAATCTGGCATCATGTAACCATGACTATGGTCCAGTACTGTCGTTCAGGGAGGAGAGCTGCTGTCTTTATCTGTTCTGCGTTATATGTGACTCACAGTAATGTGGTTCACACCTGACTGCCCTCTGAAATGGCTCCAACAAGGGACTCAGTTCAGGGACTTATTAGGAATGGGCAGTAAATACGGGTCCAGCCAGTAATGTGTATATCCCACAAACAATTCTTCAAAAATCTTGTATGAGACAAGATCCTCTTCTCATTAGACACACCAAGTGGTTTTCCCCTAGCACACTTGATTAAGCAGGTTCTATAAATCCCAACCCTGAAAGGGGATGTAGCAGCAAATCTATTTTCTAGTGAACAATAATACATGCAACATGGTGAGCAGTGGGAGGGTTTTCTCATGGAACAGGAGCCGCAGCTGATATCAAGCCAGTCGCTGAAACCCATCCACCAGGATACATTCCCGAGGAAAACAGGAGCAGAATGAGAGCACAGCACAATTCTCTCACATAGCAGCTTGGAGACCAACAGATTTATTTGAAAACACAACCTTTCAGAGCCTCACTCTTTCTTCAGGCATTAGTGAGAGAGGTAATACTGACACAGAATTTAGAACATAAGAACATAAGAACTAGGAGCAAGAGTAGCCCATCTGGCCCCTCGAGCCTTCCTCGCCATTTAATAAGATCATGGCTGATCTTTTTGAGACTCAGCTCCATTTACCCACCCACTCACCATAACCCTTAATTCCTTTACCGTTCAAAAATTTATCTAGTCTTGCCTTAAAAAACATTCAGTGAGGTTTATTAGTAAAAGATCAAAGGGCCACACCACTGATGAGGATGTATTAAACAAACCTGAGATGCTGTTAAAACTTTAATCACTTAGAACATTTTAATTGATTAATATGTGTATGGAAATCCCCAACTTCCTTTCAAGTCACTGTCCTGAGAGAACTAAAGGTTCTGACCTTGTCGAACTCTGGCACCTCCGCATTAAGCCCACATAGCAGCACGTCCGAAAGGGCAAGACCTCCATGTGACCCCCAACAAGATAAGGCCAACAGAATAACTACTTCTGAAGGCAGGCAGGCATGACTTCCCCATTGTGAGACACTCTCCTCTGCCTGGGAAGTTTCAAGAGGAAGGTAAAGTGAATGACTGTTCAGGCATCTTCAGACATCAAATAAATACATTTCTGAAGGAGAGTCACTGTACTCAAAACATGAACTCTGCTTTCTGTCCACACATGCTGCCAGCAAATTCTGCTTTTTGCTTCAGATTTTTAACATCCACAGTTCTTTGTTTTAATTTAATCCAATAAATAAAAATAACAAGTTGCTTACAGCTAAGATAATTTATGAGCATTTCTTTTGAACCTTGAAACAAGACTTCACTCTCAATGCTTTTTCAGGCAGATGGGCTGGGCATTTTCTGCTCTATTTCCCCCTTCAATGCCAATTCGATTTAGCCCCTTCCCTCTCTCCCTACTTCCCATGGTTTGCCTTGCCCATAATGAGCTTTGATCGTAAATATTTAATAGGTTACATGGGTGATTACTGGTGTTGGTTAAACAAGAAATCTCAGGAAAAAAAGTCAGGGTGATTTCGATGGTGGGAAAGTTGCTCAACCGAACACAAGAGAACGTGTGGGTATTAGAGAGACAAAAATAGGCAAGGCATCGGCTTCCTTGGGAAATGGAGAATTTTACAACAAAACCCCCCAATTAGAGTTGGCACAGAGGCTCAGTGGATAGCACTGCTACCCCACAGTGCCAGGGTCCTGGGTTCAATTCCACCCTCGGGGGACTGTCTAGGAAGGAGTTTGTACATTCTCCCCGTGTCTGCGTGGGTTTCCTCTCACAGCCGAAGATGTGCAGATTGGCCACGGTAAATTGCTCGTAGAGTCCGGCGATGTGCAGTCTAGGTGGATTAGCTATAAGGAAATACAGGTGGAGGGGTGGGTCTGGGTGGGATGCTCTTCAGAGGGTCTATGTGAACTGAATGGCCTGCTTCCACTCTGTAGGGATTCTAACAGAACTGTGATCCCACAGGGAGCTTTGATCTGTTCACACAGGGCTTACCCCCTACAATCCCAGAACTCATACAACATGAAGATAAAGTTTTGAAAAATATCCCATTCACTTCCCTGCTTTACCATGTATATATTATATATATACATATCTAAAATTATGTGTGTGTGTGTATATATACATAACATGTATAATACATACACATATATATTTCAACATATTGAGCCTGATTTAAAGAAGCTGGAAGTTTGATTCATCATCAAAGCAGACATTGTGTAATATCAGCTGGCTCCAAACAGCATTGGCCTTAAACCAAAAAACAATTATTTTACAGCAGAAGTAAATCAATGACAGGGTAATTTGCATGTTCTGTCGATTCTGAAATGTAACCTTTATTATGATGACAGATTTAAAGCATTTATTTAATATTTTACCAATTATCCTGCGGAATACTGATAGGCTTCATTGTCAATTGTTTACACCGAATGGCAAATTCAGCAAAGGCAAATTTAATAGCAACACCCCACAGCAATTTGAACGAAGGCAAGGTTAGATTAAAATCATTATCGTTTTATAGCAACTACCTGAAGATTAATGTGATTCATTCGCTTAAATGTTTCATTGTTCAACCAATCTTTCTCCATTTTGAGTTATGAAGCAGCAAAGTGACAGGAACAGAGTCGATAAACTAAGATCCCCTGCTCAAATGCAGCTTATTCATTATGTAAAGAGCCCATGCTGCTCATTTAAAGATTTTCTTATAGTTTTAAATGTGAAAGGAATTTACAACTAATGAGACGGATTTGAAAAGTGAAATTCTTTAACCAATTATGTGATAGTGCAAGACTGGTTTTATAGTTTGGAGATAGAATTTTGTAGATCTGGGAATTTATAGTGAATTCAGAAACTTGACGCACTATAACTGGAGACTGAATCATAGAATCCCTACTGTGAGAAAGCAGGCCACTCAGCCCATAGAGTCCACACTAACCCTCTGAAGAGCTACAGCTACAACACTAGTGTCTACTCAACAATGTGGAAAATTGCCCAGGTATTTCCTGCACACAAAAAGCGGGACAAGTCCAAACTAGCCAATTACTGCCTTATCATTTTCTCTCAGTCGTGAATAAAGTGATTGATGGTGTCTTCAACAGTGCTATCAAGCAGCTCCTGCTCAGCAATAACCTGCCCAGTGACGCCCAGTTTGGGCTCCGCCAGGGCCACCCAGCTCCTGATCTCATTACAGCCTTGGTTCAAACATGGAAAAAAGAACAGAATTCCAGAGATGTGGTGAGAGTAACAGTCCTTGACAAAACGCCACATTCAACCAAGTGTGGTATCCAGGAGCCCTAGCAAAACTGGAATCAATGGGAATCGGGGGCAAACTCTCCGGTGGTTGGAGTCATATCTGGCACATAGGAAGATGGTCGTGGTTGTTAGAGGTCAATCATCATTAAAGTTTCACTTATCAACATCCTGAGGATTACCATTGACTAGAAACTCAACTAGACTAGTCATATCAATATAATGGCTACAAGAGCAGGTCAGAGGTTAGGAATACTGCAGCAAGTAACTCAACTCCTGGTTCCCAAAGCCAGTTCACAATCTACAAGGCACAGTCAGGAGTCTGATGGAATACTCCACATTTACCTGGATGGGTGCAGCTCCAACAACACTCAAGAAGCTTGATTCCATCCAGGTCAAAGCAACTGCTTGATTGGCACCACATCCACAAGCATCCATTCCCTCCACCACCAACATTCAGTAACAGCAGTGTGTACAATCTGCAAGATGCACTGAAGAAATTTACCAAAGATCCTCACACAGCACCTTCCAAACCCATAGATAACAAAGTGTGGAGCTGGGTGAACACAACAGGCCAAGCAGCATCTCAGGAGAACAAAAGCTGACGTTTCGGGCCTAGACCCTTCATCAGAGATCACGCCTCCTCGACCTGTCCGTCCTCCCCGGACTGACCTGTCCCCTCCCCACCTCCCCACCTATACTCTCCTCTCCACCTATCTTCTTTTATCTCCATCTTCAGCCCACCTCCCCCTCTCTCCCTATTTATTCCAGAACCCTCTCCCCATCCCCCTTTTCTGATGGCAAATCCAAACTAGCCATTTAAGGAATGGAACCCCTTTTCCTGGGAGGAGTTTTGCAGTGATGTGATCCGGCCCTCTCAGTGTCACTCTGCACCTGGGGCAAGACAGCCATGTTTCAGGCTCCTGCTGCCCCAGGTGCAGCACAGACCTTGTCATGGGGGAAACAAAGTGAACTGGGGTGATCGTGCCCAAACCAGTTTGATGTATTTGTGGGAGCACGGCCGAGAGATCCACAGTGTTTACCAGTTCTTCCCTGGATGGGTAGACATTCCAATGCTGTCACCCTCACAGCTACCAGTAAAGGATAGCCTCCCACTCCTGTAGCTGTTACATTGACATCTCAGTGTGGTGTTTATTAAAATGTCCTGTTTTCTAAGCTCCCCCGCAGACAGATCCTTTCTGGTAAGCAGTCCATCTGGAAGTCTGCATGAACAAGCAGGATTATACAGCTGTGTTTTGGCACTCGCTGAAGTGCCAACAGGCATGGCACAGCATGGCAAGGCAAAGAAAGGCACGAGTGCTTCCAGCATGCAGGTGGGCACTAAGTGAGCTAATGCTGAGAGAGTGAGTGAGCAGCCTGGTTCAAACCTGGGTCTTGGCTCCTGTGCAGTGTCCGCAGTGCAGCCTCTCAATGCTGGTTCTCAGTGCAGCCTGCCTGTGTCTCAGAGAGATGCTATGATGGTTGTGAAGCATTAGGAAATGCTACGTGCTAAGGGGTACATACTGATGGTGGCACCTGGATCGTGCCCTAACATACATCAGATGTATACAGCACAGAGGCTTATTCAGAGTAAGCACCTGCTGAATCTGTGCCGGTTTCCAGGTCTATTTTTGAGACAAGCTATAATCCCCTTTATTTGGCAAGTTACCGCTGTCTGGAGAGAAACTTGTCTCACTGCTCGGCAACAGCAAAAAAGATATGGTAAGGTCACCCTCAGTGGATTTCCATTTGATGTTGCCTCAAGTCTCACTGTAGCCCACATCACTCAGACCCTTACAGGATTCTGCCCAGTTAACATTTCAACTCCAAAGTGATTCTTCTCTGGAACTTGGAAATGTTACGTCTCTTACGAGCAGATGGTGACAAACTGCGATTTCAATCAACAGAAAAAGGTTCGATATAGAATCCCTACAGTGCAGAAATGGCCCATTCAGCCCATCGAGTCTGTACCTACCTCTAAAGGGCACTCCAAACATCCCATTTCACATGGCTCCTCCATCTATCCTGCACATCCCTGGACACTACAGGGCAACTTAGCATGGCCAAATCCCAATTAACCTGCACACCTTCGGATTGTGGGATGAAACTGGAGCAACCAGTGAGGATCTATGCAGACACAGGGAAAACGTGAAGACTCCACACAGACAGTCGCCTGAGAGTGGAAACAAACCTGTGTCCCTGTGAGGCAGCAGTGCTAACCAGTGTATCATTGTGCCGCCCTATAAACTGAGAATATCCTCAACACTGCTCCTGTAGCTTTGCTGGAAGTTGGCAGATACTCCAGTTACATATGGACATGTTTCCTGAAGTACTTCCATCAGTAAGTCTCCAAGAAATCTCTCGGCTGCTCAGATTGTGTGAAAGTGATTGATACATTAACTTTCAGTGAAAAGAGAGAGGTCTAGAGAACATCGAGCAATATTATGAATGGAAAAGAATTTGACACATTGCAAGATATTCGTGAATGGTAAAAAAAATCCTAAAGTGGAAACAGGCAAGAATATTGATTTTCTTTTATAAATGCACATGCTCTAACTGGGACCAATACAACATTACAAACCAGGCAAACATGTTCAATCTATTATTTACAGATGTCTGGAAGCAGGTAGCTCACTCTCTCCCCCACTCAGATTCTGCTGCCCAACTCATGAAACCTAATATAGGGCCTGTAATTTTCATACTAACAGTTTAATTTGATCACAGCCGTAAAAGCAGCAAAGTTCAAATAAATCCCTTTCCCTACTTTCCTGAAATGAGAATAGGAAGGGTGGCTGTCAGTGACGCTGTAGGGCTGGGAGTTAATCGTAAGCAACAAAAGGTTTTATCTGCATGCAGCCAGGTTGGACAAGTTCATTACTGGGGGGAAAAAAATAACCGTGCCATAAAATTGAAGTTGACACAAAATAAATATGTCGGGAAATTACCTTTGTCCTTGTACGAAGAGGTCGAACTAAAGTGAACGACGTATGGGATTAGTCAGTGCAGTGTTTACAGTATTAATGGAACATGGCATCTCCTTATCAGCCACATTTCAAGACCAAGGCAATAACTGTCCACACTGATTTACAAACAAGAAACAAGAGCGAAGGGGAGAAAACAGACGTGAAAGTAACAGGAGGAAAAGTAACTTGAATCAGCGGTGATGACTCCATTCCCCAATCCCTGGGATGACAGAAGTGGGAGGACAGAGAAGAATCAGGAACATTCTGTTGATACTGACAGACTATTTCACCGTCACCTTCCTTCATATATTCAACTTACTCCTTCTGCAGAATCATCTCCATCCTGTTGGTGCAAAAGCTCAGCAGGTCAGGGCAGCATCGTAAACAGAAGCAGAGATAATGTTTCGGGTCAGGGTGACCATGCCAAAAATCCTTCACTAAGTGCCATAACCGAACCAGGAATGGGGAATAACTTCCTGCCTTTTCACTCTTGAAGTTGGAATTATAGTTTACTTTGTTTAAAAGGAGTTCTATGGCTGCTTAAGCGAGCTGGGAGGTGGGCAGGGAATTCAATGAAGTGGGTAGTGATGGCTCAGAACCACCATTCTCAGTTTTGTCTGAGTTAGGCCCAAACTTCATCTCCAGGCCCCGCCACCGATTAAAGCCCTCATGCAGACGGCTAAAAGAGGCGTGGATGAACTGTCAGTTTGAAGGGGAGAGGGAGGCCAGTATTGTGACCAAGAGATTGGACACAGGGCAGGGGTTTGGCCAATGACAGGCAGGACTCTGTCCTTGCTTCCTGTACACCGCCCCCCCCCCCCCCCCACCCTCCTCTCTTCATGACTGCCTGAAATCCTACCTAAACACCCACCTGAACTCTCCCTCCTGGAGCCCAAGAGGGCGGTATTCCCACAGTGCTCTCCCTCCTGGGAGCCCGAGAGGGTGGTATTCCCACAGTACTCTCCCTCCTGGGAGCCTGAGAGGGTGGTATTCCCACAGTGCTCTCCCTCCTGGGAGCCTGAGAGGGCGGTATTCCCACAGTGCTCTCCCTCCTGGGAGCCCGAGCGGGCAGTATTCCCACAGTGCTCTCCCTCCTGGGAGCCCGAGCAGGCAGTATTCCCACAGTGAGTTCTGGAGCTGTCAGCCTCTAATTACCTAAAGATGAGTTGTAGACTCATAAAGTGCAGAAGAGGCCCTTCAGCCCACTCAGTATGAACCATCGTATCCATGTGAAGCCCACCTTCCTGCCCTTGGCCCATAGCCTTGAATATTCGCATTAAGTACGTTTTAAAGGCTGTGAAGTTTTCCACTTCGACTCACTTCCCAGGCAGCACATTCCAGGCTCCCACTACCTTCTGGAGCAAAATGGATTTCCTCAAATCCCCTCTAAACCTCCTGTTTTTCATTTTGAAATTATACCCCCTTGCTATTAACCCATCAATTAAACGGACCACCTGCTTTCGGTTTATCCAGTCCAGAGTCTCAAAACTTCAGTCTGGTCCCCCCTCAACTAGTTGTTCCAAAGAAAACAGCTTGAACTTACCCAGCCTCCCTTAACAGCCACTCTTCACTACTCCATCTGAAGCAGCATCCCGGTGAATCTTTTTCCCACTCTCCCAGTACAATGACATCTTTCCTATAGCACAGAGACCAGAGCTGCAGTCATATTGAATTTGCAATGTTAACTCTGTTTTGCTCTCTCTCTCTCTCTCTACCTTCCACCTCTATGTTTTTTAACCATTGCATAGTCCTCCTAGGTTTGTAAGCAGCTGCGATTTCCTCAGGGGCTGCCAAACCTCCTATGTTTCTGCAAAACTTTCTGCTTTTGTTTCAGATTTCTGGCATCCACAGTGTTTTACTTTTATCTGAATGGGCTGGAGTTTGTTTACTTCGGAACATTGGAGGAAGAGGCGAGATCAGGTGTCGGTGTGTACAATGATGAGGGGCCAAGAAGGCAGTGGAGGCCAACTCTCTGGATACTTTCAAGAAAGAGATAGACAGAGTTCTTAAAGATAGTGGAATCAAGGGTTATGGGGATAAGGCTGGAACAGGATAGTGATTGTGGATGATCAGCCATAATCATAATGAATGGTGGTGCTGGCTCGAAGGGCCGAATGGCCTACTCCAGCAGCTATTGTCTATTGTCTGTTGGATCAGACAGAAAGTGTTATGAATAACTGAGAGATGTAGGTTTACAATAGCTGTTGGAAGGGTTAGAAAGGATTTGAGACAAAGTCACTTTCACCCAGAGAGTGGCTGGGGTTTGGAATTTGCTGCCTGAAATGATGGCCGAGGAAGAAATCCTCATCGTATGTGATATGTAGCTGGAGTGCTTTAACCACTGAAGCTGTGGACTGACAGTGGAAAATAGTGGGGTCAGCCTGATGACTGTATATTGGCCAATAGGGGGTTCATAGAGTCACAGGGTGTACAGCATGGAAACAGGCCCTTCGGTTCAGCTCAACTCGCCAGCCAGATATCCTAAATTAATCTAGTCCCATTTTCCAGCATTTAACCCATATCCCTCTATACCCTTTCTATTCATGTACCCGAGAAAATGGGAACTGCAGATGCTGGAGAATCCAAGATAACAAAGTGTGAAGCTGGATGAACACAGCAGGCCAAGCAGATTCTCAGGAGCACAAAAGCTGATGTTTCAGGCCTAGGACCTCCATCAAAAAATGAAGGTCTTTTTCTGCTGAAGGATCTAGGCCCGAAACGTTAGCTTTTGTGCTCCTACGATGCTGCTTGGCCTGCTGTGTTCATCCAGCCCCACACTTTGTTATCTTCTATTCATGTACCCATCCAGATGCCTTTTAAAAGCCCCCATCTCTGGCTGCTCATTCCATACACGCACCACCCCCTGCATGAGAAAAGTGCCCATAGGCCCCTTTTAAATCTTTCCCATATCCTGGAAGCAGACCTTGACTATTCACCCTGTCCACGCCCCTCATGATTATATAAACCTCTGTAAAGTCATCCCTCAGCCTCTGACACTCCAGGGAAAATAGCCCGAGCCTATTCAGCTTCACCCTGTAGCTTGAGGGGCTGAGTGGCCTCATCTTAGTTCAATATTCCTAAGTAATAATTGCGAGATAACTTCCAAAGTAGAAATGATGAAATGCCGAGGCTATGGACTTGTTCGCTGAGCCGGTGTGTTTGATTTCATGACCCCACCAGGTAGCATTGTCAGTGTGCTACTTTAGCAGGGCGGCTCGGCGAGCAAGCCTACAACCGGCCCGAGCTACAAATCTTCTCAAAAACTTTAAAGCTGTCTCCTCTTTTCAAAATAATGAAAACTACAAATATTTTGCTGACGTACAATTCGATTTTATGAATAACCTATAATAAAACACACAAAATTGCATGCCCTCACCGAAGAGCCTTTGAAGGGTAGTTGTAGTTGCAAAGTAGGCAATGTGGCGACCAATTCACGCTGCCAGGTCCCGCAACCGGCAATGAGACCACGCCCAGACGATTTGTATTATTCTGATTGGTTAAGACATAAATATTCGCCAGGACAGTATCAGCAAGAGTGCCTCTCCTGGTCTCATCCTGCCTTAGCTCAGTTGGCTGCATGGTTGGTTTGCAAAGCAGTGTAATACCAACAGCACAGACCCCGCAATAGCTGAGGTTACCATGAAGGACTCTCTTTCTCAACCTCTCCCCTCACTTAAGGTATGGTGGCCCTCAGGTTAATTCGCCACCAGTCATTTCTCTGTAATGAGAGAGCAGCCTATGGTCTGATAAGACTACGATAACCCATTACTTTTGGCTGATAAAGATATGATGGGCCAAATGGCCTTTTCCTGAGTCATAAATTTCCTGGCCACACCTGTACCTTTCGATATCTGTGATCCCTGGTTCCAATTCCCTGGTAATCAGGACTATCCTTCCTGCGTTTTCCCTGTCTAGTCCTGTTACGATTTTATAGGTTTCTATGAGATCAAAACTCCAGCGAACATTGCCCGAACCGATCTGATGTGGAGTCTCTTCATCCAACCAATCTCTGACTAAAAATTAATATGATAGAATAGGGAAGTGAAGTGAAAGTCACTCATTATCATCCAAAACAAGTTGGTGGTCTCCTAAACAAAAAGTGAAAGAACTGTGGATGCTGTAAATCGGGAACAAAAACAGAAGTTTCTGGAAAAGCTCAGCAGGCCTGGCAGCATCTGTGAAGAAAAAGATCAGAGTTAACATTGCAGGTCTGGTGGCCCTTCCTCAGAACTGTTTTTGCTCCTGATGGTCTCCTGCAGCTTTCTGAGGAAAGGGGTCAGGGATTATAAAACCTTCACGCCAAGCAGATTAGGACCAGTGTTGTGTTCAAAGCTCAGCCTGATGAGTTTCAAAAGAGATACTGTTTATCTAAAACGCGAATGATCAGAATTGGGATATAGCGTTTGCTCTACTTTGCAGTCCATTATGATGCCTGCCATGCAATCAAATAATTCAAAAGAAATTAAATAATATACTGGTCTATAAGGCCGCTGGAATTATTTTAACAAATTTATTTTCCAAAGGTCTACGCATGTTTAATTTTAAGTATTTTAAGTAGGTCTACAGGAACTAAATAATGAAATAATTTCCTTAACTTTGAGTCGTGCCATCACTACAGTTTTGATTTGTTGGTACTTGTCAGAAACTGGCCACTGGTTTTTTTCTCCTTGCTGTCTGGTTGCAGCATATTTAATGCTCAATTTACTAGTTTAAAAAGAAATCTACCCACTATTTACTAGTTTTAAAAGAAGTCTACCCAGTACTCTGCTTTGCTGTTGACAACTGGTGAGGGGAGTGTCTGAAAAATATAGAAACTTTTGGCTATTTAGAAAGCATTTTTGAAATTTGAAAGGGTTCAGAAAAGATTTAGAAGGATATTGCCAGTGTTTGGAGAGTTTGAGTTATCGGTGAAAGGCTGAGAAAGGAGGGGCTATTTTCCTGGAGTATCGGAGGCTGAGTGGTGGCCTTATAGAAGTCTATAAAATCATGAAGGGCATACATAGGGTGAATACCCAAGTTCTTTTTCCCACGATGGGGGAGTCCAAAACTGGAGGGCGTAGGTTTAAGGTGAGAGGGGAAAGATTTAAAAGGGACCCAATAGGCAACCTTTTCACAGTGAAGGTGGTGTATGAATGGAATAAGCTGCCAGATGAAGTTACAGAGGCTGATACAATTACAGCATTTAAAAGGCACTTGGATGGGTATTTGAATGGGAAGGGTTTAGAGGGATATGTGCCAAATGATGGTAGATGGGATTAGTTTAATTTAGGATGTCTAATTGCCATGGATGAATTGAAATGAACGGCCTGTTTCCGGACATCTCTATGACTTTATGACTCTAAATGGGAATGTAAGCCAAAACTCTTTGAGGTAAATGCTGATGAAAATATAAAATGCGTTACAAATGTAAGTAGGGATGGGCAATAAATGCTGGCCAACCAGTAACGCCCATGACTCATGAGAGAACAAAAGAAAAGCTCAGGATCTCTTACAGTTATCTATATTTATGCAGCTCATAAAATAATGGAATGAAACACCCCAAGGCATTTCAAAACAGTGCAACTGAGTAAAAATTTGACACGGCGCCCAACTCGGTTTTCCCTTAGACAGCAGCTTCCAAACACACAAGCACCATCACCCAGAAGGACAGGGGCAGCAGATAGATGGGAACATCGCCCCCTGCAAGTTCCCCTCTGAGCCACTCACCTCCTGACTTGGAAATTTATTGCCAATGCTTCACCATTGATGGGTCAAAATCCTGGAGTTCCATCCCTAAGAGCACTCTGGGCCAACCCACAGCACATAGGCCGCAGCAGTTCAAGATGGCAGCTCACCAAAACCTTCCCAAAGGCAACCAGGGATGGGCAATAAATGCTGTCCCAGCCAGCGACATCCACATCCCATGAACGAATATTAAAATAAAATTGGGAAATGCGACCAAAAGCTTGATCAAAGATTTTAAGGAGGATGTGTAGCTAGGATAGGAGGATTCATTCAACCCCTCAAACCTGTTCTTCCATTTAATGAGGTCATGGCTTATCTGTGACCTACCTCCATATATCTGCATTTGGCCCAAATCCCTTAACACCTTTGTTTGAGAAAAAAAAGATCTGTTTCAGTGATGTGGAGCAAAAAGGCAGGGGGGTTTCCGGTAGTAATTTCCAGAGTTCAGAGCTCAGGCAGCAGAACACTGTGATGCCGGTGGTGGAACAATAAAAATTGGGAATGCACAAGTTTCAGTAATCACCGAGCAATGGAGACCGAGTCATTGAATATATTCAGGATAGAGTTAGATGGATCTTTGATTGACAGGACATTCAAGGATTATGTGGAACAGGTTGAACATTGGAGTAAAGACCACGATCAGATTAATGGTGGAACAGGCTCGAGGGGCTGAATAGTCTCTGCTGTCTCTATTTTCTACATACATTAAGAGGCCAGAATTGGAAGAGGCCTCCAAGATTTGCTCAAATAAGCTGCAAAGATTCAATGACAGCCTTCAATTAAACTGAATGAGCTAGCAGAAAGGTTAGCAATAGCTCCGTTACATAAGTCCTTATTTCCAGCTCTTCCGTTAATTTCAATTTTATCTTCCAAAAGCTTTATGCATCGTTTCTATGTAGATTGGTCAAAATTGAATAAGTGGTTATACGGGACACATTTTCTCTGAAGTGCATGATGCACTTATGATGTGCATCTATTTTTAAATTGAGATTGCAAATAGTTTATTACTGCCAAGAGTAAAGCTAACTCTCACGATTTATAGTCACGAATAAAGAAGGACAAAGTTGCAGTAGATTTCAGAATAATACATGTGGTCGTGAGATGCAAACAGTATTCAATTCTGAGATCCTAATGGGATCAACAGTCGTAAAGCTACCTTAGCTATCTGGTCATTGAGACAAGGTAACTATTTTATTGTACTTTTACACTATTACTTGAAAGAAACTATATTTGCATTTTGCCATGCTCATGTAATACAAGATTGTGCATTACTAATTTGAATTTATGAAGTATTAATCCAAAATGAACATGTTTCTGTCATGCTCAATGGATTTTGGAGGTCAGGTGACTTGTTCCAAATGGTAAATGCAGTGAGCTGACTTTCATGTCTGAACAAATCTTGGTGAATTCAATAAAATGCAAATGATGCGTCCTCTGATAATGGCTGTGTTTCCCAACCAATTACATACAGTGGCTTCAGAATATAGTCGCTGTTTTTGCAACTCCCAAGTTGGGAGCGAAAGGTTCAGTTTAGCAAGGTGCTGTGTGGATGAGTGACAGCTGGGCTGCATTGTCTGACAATGACCTACAACCAGCAAGAGCAATTTCTGGTGACAGTGGTGTTGTGGTTAAAGCTCTGGGGATATGGCTTCAAATCTCACCACCACAAGTTGCTCAGTTGATTTTTTTTGGGATCAATAGGTGGTTATTTTTGACCAGTGCAGATGTGATGGGCCAAAGGGCCTTCTTCTGTGCTGTAGACCCCTATGACTCAACAATGGGAAGAGAGTGACGCACAGTTCATATAACAGAGATACGTTTTCTGATAAAGGGCACATTCCGTCAGATAGGCATGTATATGGGGTCATGTTCTCCTCCTTTCCTTCTGAAGCCAATGATCAGTTCTTCAGTTTCACCCAGGAAAAAGCAAGTATAACAAATAACTCACAAAAATGTAACCACTTTGATGATTGTAGCCATTTCTTGAGCGTGTGTTTGTATCTCTGGGAGTGTGAACATGGATGTAGGTGTGTAAATGTGGATGGTGAAAAATAAACATTTATCTTTTATTTAAAACTTACAAAAACTTGTCACTTACTATTCCTGATCATTGAAGCAATGGATGGATGGAAGAAGAACCTAAGACATCCCCATCATCTTTTACCATCTGTAACAATTGTGATAACATCTGAAACATCCCAAAGTGCTTTTCAGCCGATGAACACTTCAGAAAGTGAGGTCACTGTTATAAACGGCCCCAGCATTAGAGATGCTAGTTTTCGGCCAAGTTGATTTACTCTGCTTGGTATCGAGAAATGGTCTTCAGGAAAACAGTCAGATTTCATGCTTATTTCACATTAAAGGTGTTTCAGGATCAGGTAAGAAAAGTTGAGCAGCCTCACCTTTAGCAGGCATGCCCCAACTGAAATTCTAATCACAAACTCTGAGCCTTCCAACCTAACAACCGATGGTAATCTGCAATATATCACTTGGAAGGATATTGGAAGCAGCTTCAATAGTGACTTGTAAGAAAGAATTGAACATTGACATTCGTTCATGGGATGTGGGCATCACAAGCTGGGCCAACATTTGTTGGTTAGGTCAGGTAGCTGGATGGCTGGTTTTCAATATAGAGTAATGCGAGCAGCGTGAGTTCGATTCCTGCACTAGCTGATGTTGCTGTGAAGGGCTCGCCTCTCCCTCAGCTGAGGTGTGGTGACCCTCAGGCTAAACCATTGCCATGTGTCTGTCTCTAATGAGAGAGCAGCCCATGATCCAGTGCGATTGTAATGACTTTACACTTAATGTAAACATTTACAGTGCTAAAGGAAGCCACTCAACCACTTTTCTGAAGAAGGGTCCAGGCCCAAAACGTCAGCTTTCCTGCTGCTTTGATGCTGCTTGGCCTGCTGTATTCCTTCAGTTCTACACCTTGCTATGTCAGATCCTCCAGCATCGGCAGTTCCTACTATCTCCTACTCAGCCCATCCTATTTTATGCAAGACCAGCTGAAAGCTAAAGCAGTTGTTTCTCTCCCCTCAGTAGCTCTTCCTCTGTTCCGACAATTCATCTATTATTCCTTTCAGAGATGCTGTAGGGCCTTGCTTCAACTACTGCACACAGCATACCACTGGGAAGGTATTGTCACTGGACTATTAATCCAGAGACCTGGATAATGTGCTGGGGACCCAGGTTCAAATCCTGCCATGGCAGATGGTGGAATTTGAATCCAATAAATATTTGGAATTAAGAATCTAATGCTAACCATGAATTAATTGTCAGGAGAAACACATCTTGTTCACTAATGCCCTATGTGGAAGGAAACTACTTTCTTTACTTGATCTAGCCTATATGTGACTCCAGACCCAGTTGACTCTGAGCTGCCCTCTGGGAAATTAGGCATGAGTAACAATTGCAGACTAGCTGGCAACGTCCTTGTCCCATTAATGATTTTTTAAAAATCCATGTTCAATGTGGAGCTTGCAGTGATTGAAGATGGTGGTGGCTTTTAGATGGAGAGAGGGATAGAACATAGAACAATACAGTGCAGAACGGGTCCTTCGGCCCTCGATGTTGTGCCGACCTATGAACTAATCTAAGCCCCTCCCGCTACACGATCCCATCATCATCCATCTGCTTAGCCAAGGACTGTTTAAATGCCCCTAATGTGGCTGAGTGAACTACATTGGCAGGCAGGGCATTCCACGCCCTTACCACTCTCTGAGTAAAGAACCAGCCTCTGACATCTGTCTTAAATCTATCACCCCTCAATTTGTAGCTATGCCCCCTTGTACAAGCTGATGTCATCATCCTCGGAAAAAGACCCTCACTGTCCACCCTATCTAATCCTCTGATCATCTTGAATGTCTCTATTAAATCCCCTCTTAGCCTCCTTCTCTCCAATGAGAACAGACCCAAGTCCCTCAGCCTTTCTTCATAGGGCCTTCGCTCCAGACGAGGCAACATCCTGGTTAATCTCCTCTGCACTTTTTCCAATGCTTCCACATCCTTCCTGTAATGGAGCGACCAGAACTGCACACAATATTCCAAGTGAGGCCGCACTAGCGTTTTGTACAGTTGCAGCATGACAGCACGGCTCCGGAACTCAATCCCTCTACCAATAAAACCTAACACACCGTAAGCCTTCTTAACAGCACTATCAACCTGGGTGGCAACTTTCAGGGATCTATGTACATGGACACCAAGATCCCTCTGCACATCCACACTACCAAGAATCTTTCCACTGACCCGGTATTCTGCCTTCCTATTATTCTTCCCAAAGTGAATCACCTCACATTTATCTGCATTGAACTCCGTTTGCCACCTTTCAGCCCAATTCTGCAGTTCATCCAAGTCTCCCTGCAACCTGCAACATTCTTCCACACTGTCCACCACTCCACCGACTTTAGTGTCATCTGCAAACTTACTAACCCATCCACCTATGCCTGCATCCTAGTCATTTATAAAAATGACAAACAGAATTGGTCCCAAAACAGATCCTTGAGGCACACCACTAGTAACTGGACTCCAGGCTGAATATTTTACATCACCAACACTCTTTGCCTTCTTACAGAAAGCCAGTTCCTAATCCAAACTGTTAAATCTCCCTCAATCCCGTGCCTCTGTATTTGCTCCAATAGCCTACCATGTGGAACCTTATCAAAGGCTTTACTGAAGTCCATGTACATCACGTCAACTGCCCTACCCTCATCCACATGCTTGGTCACCTTCTCAAAAAACTCAATGAGGTTTGTGAGACACGACCTGCCCTTGACGAATCCATGTTGACTATCTCCAATCAAATTGTTGCTTACTAGATGATTATAAATCCTACCTCTTATAATCCTTTCCAAAACTTTTCCTACAACAGACATAAGGCTCACAGGTCTATAATTACCTGGGCCATCCCTACTGCCCTTCTTGAACAAGATCACAACATTTGCAATCCTCCAGTCCTCTGGTACTAAACCTGTAGACAATGGGGACTCAAAGATCAAGGCCATCTCCTCCCTAGTTTCCCAGAGAATCCTCGGAAAAATCCCATCCGGCCCAGGAGATTTATCTGCCTTCACACCTTCTAGAGTTGATAACACCTCCTCCTTACTAACCTCAATCCTTTTATTTCTAGTAGCCCGTAACTCAGTCTTCTCTACAATATTCTCCTTTTCCTGAATGAAAAGGATAGGAGGTTGTGTCAATAAGCTGTAGATGCACTAACAGAATGGGAGGAAAGTCATGTGCAGAAGAGAGACACAAATGTGCTGTTTCTGTGATTCTACGCAAACTAACATATAGGACCCCCACTGTTTACAAGCGAGCCTTTTGTGTCCACATGAACCCTCTGCACAGCATTCCACCCTATCCCTATATTTACCATGGCTAATCCACCTAAACCTACACATTCATAGGTGCGACAGGACTATTTTATCTTAGCATGGCCATTCCATCTACCCTGCACATCTTTGGACTGTCGGAGGAGACCCACACAGACACAGGGAGAATATGCAAACTCCACACAGACTGTCACCTGAAGGTGGAATCAAACCTGGATCCCTGATGTTGTGAGGCAGCAGTGCTAACCACTGAGCCACCACAAGACACGCACACAATAAAACATCCTCCTCAATTTCTCTGTGACGTGTTAGACTTGTCATTAGTTCCCAACACCAGAAAATGTTCTTTTTTCCGGATTATTCTATCAAAATGCTTCCAAATTGTTGAAACATCTTTCAAGTTTCTTAACTCACTCTGCACAGTGTAAATAGTTTTGTGTGTATCAATTACCTCCTCATCACCAGTTTCTTCTCCCCAGTGCCATTCTGACGAATCTATAGTCAGCAGTTCCTAAGGCTGTAATGTCACTTCCATCTTGTTGAATAAAATAACGTATTTTCTTGTTTCAGATGAACGAAATGAATGGATTTTAGTTTGACTACACTTCACATTGAAAGTAAATCATTAATTGCATGTTGGAAGCTAACTGAGCTATTCTTGTAAAATCACAATTTCCCCATTTCAATCTTAAGATTCATTGGACTGATTTATGTCCTATTTCATTGTACAACGTTTTACAGCCATTTAACAATTGGGCAATGGAATTTTAGCATGAAATGCCATACATAGAATTGGCAGCTCATCTTCCAGCCAACTTGGAAGAGGAGACTTAGCAGGGGTTGCAATGTATAAAATTTTGAGGGGCATAGATAGGGTAGACAGGAAGGAACATTTCCCCTTGATGGAGACCAGGGGAATAGATTTAAGGGGAGGGGCAGGAGGTTTAGAGGGGAATGAGGAAAGCATTTTTACTCAAGGGGTGGTGGAAATCTGGAACCCACTGTCTGTGAGCATGGGAGAGGCAAAACCCTTGCAACGTTGAAGGGTTTGGATGGGCACTTGCAATGCCCAGGCTATGGGCAAGGTGTTGGAAAAAGAGATTGGAGCTTGTTTTCGACTGGCACAGATCCAATTGACTAAAGGGTCTTTTCCATAGATTCCTTACAGTGTGGAAACAGGCCATTCAGCCCATCGAGTCCATACTTCCCCCTCCAAAGAGCATCCCACCCAGCATCTGCTATCCTGTCTGTGTAACCCTGTATTTTCCCTGGTTAATCCACCTAGCCTGCACATCCCTGGATGCTACGTGCAATTTCTGCATGGCCAATCCACATCTTTGGACTGTGGGAGGAAACCGGAGCACCAGGTGGAAACCCACATGGACACAGGGAGAATGTGCAAACTCCAGAGAATTCCCATGGCTGAATATGAACCTGGGTCCCTGGCGCTGTGA
Source organism: Stegostoma tigrinum (assembly GCF_030684315.1). Lineage (NCBI taxonomy): Eukaryota > Metazoa > Chordata > Chondrichthyes > Orectolobiformes > Stegostomatidae > Stegostoma > Stegostoma tigrinum. The sequence continues at coordinate 6,175,508 of NC_081389.1, read as the reverse complement.
TGCAGCAGTGCTAACCACTGAGCCACCATGTGCTGCACATCTCTGTAACATAGGGACATTACTGGATACTGTTGACCTTTGGAACTAGAAGTGCCACCTATTTAAGGAGTTTGCTAGTGGAGACCAGATCTGGAATAATATCTGCATGTACCTGCACTATAGCAACACCAGATATAAAGGACTTTTGTGTCTACATTTTGTTAATGTTTATGAATCCATTTTTGGAAGGCTCAGAACCCTCAGATCAACATTGCACATGGAAATAATCTAAGTGTTTTGTATGAATCACAGACCTCACAGCAGAGGATCTAGTAGCCTCCTGTATAACACCAATAACTTGTTGGCCATCGGTCACTAACGAGTATGATTGCCCACCTTGAAAATTCCATGTCAATGGGTTCTGTGTGGCCTTGGGTATCTGATGAGCTCAATCCTAGAGCCACACCTCCAACACATCTGGCAGGTATTTCCAGGAGGAATGGGTCCTTGGCCTTGAGATTGTTGGCATTCCTTTCTCCAATTCCACGTCTATACTTCCTCTTGCCGATGGGTACTCTCCAAGGATTGTGTCACTTCATAGAGGAGCATCCCCCAAGTCAGTACCTTCTGAATGAGGATCTCCCACGCGTTGATATCTAAGTTTCATTTCTTGAGAGATGCCTTTATGGAGTCTTTGAAAACCTCCCTTTGTCCTCCTCTCACTTGAGTGGCTTCCTTGAGCTGGGTGAAGGGTATCATGGTGGCTCAGTAGTTACCGCTGCTACCCCACTGCACCAGAGACACAGATTCAATTCTCGCCTTGGATGACTGTCTGGATGGAGTTTGCACATTCTCCCTGTGTCTGTGTGGGTTTCCTCTGGGTGCCCTAGCTTCCTCCCACAGTCCAAAGATGTGCAGGTTAGGTGGAATGGCCGCGCTAAATTGCCCATAGAATCCAGGGATGTGCAGGTTAACCACAGTAAGAGCCTCATGCAGGGTTACAGGATGGGGTGGGATACTCTTTGGAGGGTCAGTGCAGATTCAATGGGCTGAATGGTCTCTTTCTGCACTGTAGCGATTCTATGACTTGTTCTGGCAGTCAGAAGCATCCTTCAAAGACTACAGTGTTTCACGAAGTACTTAATTGATTGTAAAAGCTTTGAGATGTCCAATGATCCTGAAAAGTGCTATATGAATGCAAACCTATTTTTCCTTTAAGCCATTTTGCCCCTGGAGCTTTTTCTGCCATTCTGCGAACTCGAGGTTGAAGTATATTCTAACTTTATCCATCTCTCTTGCTTCCGTATCCCTTAATATTCTGTGTAGTCAAAAATTACTGTTCTTCACTTGAAAAGTATTAAACAAGCAGGACAGAATTCCATACTTCTACCATCACTTCCATGAAGAACGTCTCGCCTGAATGGCTTGCATCTGTAATTCTTTATCTGTAATATCCATTCTTTTCAAAATCCTAAAAACCTCAAGAAAATTACCTATTTAGCTCCTATATGTCTGGGAATGCAAACCTAGTTTCTCTTCATAATCTAACTCTTGCAGTTTTGCTAAGATTCTGGCTCACTTTATTGCGAATACAATGGCCCACACTTCATCGTCCTTTGAATATTTCAGACATTATGCAATGTATCTGATCATATTGTAAAGATGCCAAGAATTGGAAGCAGTGGGTAGTGTTCTCAATTCTAAGTCATGAGGCTGTGGCTTTAAATCCTTTTCCAGCCTTGAGTATAAAATCTGGGCAATGAGGCGTCAGGGTACTGCCACACTATTGGAGACGCTTTCTTTCTTAAACCAAGTGATTGACATTTTCAGAGAAGAAGGATCCCAAGACACTGTTGTGAAGAAGAGCAGGGAAGTTCTCCACAGTGTCCTGGTCAACATTTACCCATAATCAGCACTGAACACAGACCCACTCTAAAACAAATGATCAGGGTCACTGATTGCAAACAAATTAGCTAACATAGTTCTTACATTGCAACAGTGACTGTATTTCAGAAAATGCTTAATTCACTATAAAGTGCTTTTGGATGCCGTGAACATAAGAAATAGGGGCAGCAATAGGCCATTCAGCCCCTCTAGCCCACTCTGCAATTTAATACAATCATGGTTGATCTAATATCAGCCTCAATTCCACCTTCCTATATCCTCGTCATAACCCTTTTACCCATTATTTATTAAAACCTGTCTCTCTCCTCAAATTTACTCGGTGTCCCAGTAACCACCACATTCCAGAGATTCATAAGCCTTTGAGAGAAATAATTCTTCCTTATCGTTGTTCTAAATCTGCTACCCTTATCCTAAACTATCCTAGATTGTTCCACAAGGGGAAACATCCATTCTACTTTGTCAACCCTCTTTAGCACATTATATATGTCCATTAAATCTTCTTCCATTCTTCTGATCTCCAGTAAGGACAGCCCTAAACTGAACAATCTCACTTTGGAAGACAAAACCGTCATCTCTGGAATCAAATCAATGAATCTTCTCTGAGCTGCCTCCAGTACAATTACATCCCTTCTCAAGTAAGGGGATCAAAACCGTACTCAGTGTTCCAGACGGAGTCTCACTAATACCTTGTACAGGTGCAACAATACTTGCCTCTGTTTATACCGTCTGCCTTTAGCAATAAATGCCAAAATTCCATCGACCTTCCTTATTACCTGCTGTACCATATAATCATTTTCTAGGGTTCATGCATGAGGACACCCAGATCCCTCTGCATCAAAGCACTCTGTTATTTCTGTCCATTTAGATAATAAATGGCCTTTCTATTGCTCCAAACAAAATGGATAACCTTACACAGAAGCATTTGTAGTAGTGAAGTTGTGAGAGGCACTATATAAATGAAAGCCCTGTCTTTTGCTTTTTATTTAAACTGACTTGCTGTCAACATTTGGAAGCTCCCGGGATAATTTAAAATTCCTACAAAGAATTAAAACCAGAACTTCCATTGGATTCCTTTGAAGCAAGATTTTCCATACAACCCGACAGGACTTTCAACATCATTCATCGTTCACAGCAGTAAAAGGTGATTTACATTTCTGTGTCACACATACCAATCTCTGCAAAAGAACAAAAGCATATCTTTTATGTAATAAAGACACGGTTGTTCATCCAATTATGAGAACAAATTCATTTAATAAAGACACCAAACAGCTAAATGAAACAATCAGTTTAGACCACTGAGGAATAACAGCAAAAAATGCAGAAAAACTGCAAGACCAAACCAGAAACGTCATAACATATGTGTGTGTGTTTGCATGTGTGTGTGTGTGCGTGCGCTTGCGTGTGTGTGTGCGTGCAGTTGCATGTGTGGGTGTGCGCGCGCTTGCGCGTGTGTGTGTGTTTGTGCATGTGTGTGTGTTTGCATGTGTGCTCGCTTGTGTGTGTGTGCGTGTGTGTGTGCGCGTTTGCGTGTGTGTGTGTGTGTGTGTGTTTGCGCATGTGTGTGTGCACGCGCTTGCGTGTGCATGTGTGTGTGTGCATGCACGCGCACTTGCGTGTGTGTGTGTGTGTGTGTGTGTGTGTGCGCGCGCATGTGTGTGTGTTTGTGTGTGTGTGGGTGTTTGCATGTGTGTGTGTGTGTGGGTGTGTGTGTGTGCGCGCATGTGTGTGTGTTTGTGTGTGTGTGGGTGTTTGAATGTGTGTGTGTGTGTGCGTGTGCGTGTGTTTGCGCGCACGCACGTGCATGCGTGTGTGTGCCCGCGCGCGTGCCTGCACGTGTCTGTGTGCGCATGTGTGTGTGTGTGCACACACATGCGTATGTGTGTGTGTGCATATGTGTGCACGCGCACATGCGTACGTGTGTGCGTGCATGTATGTGTGTGTGCGTGCGCGTGTGTGCACACACATGCGTATATGTGTGCGTGCGCGCGTGTTTGCACACGTGTGTGTGTGCACGTGTGTGTGCGCGTGCGTGCGAGTGCGCGCGTGTGTGTCTGTTTGCATGTCCGTGTGCGCGTGCGTGTGTGTGCGCGCGTGCGTGTGCATGTGTGTGCGTGCGTTTGCGTGTGTGTGCGTGCGCTTGCTTGTGTGTGTGTGCGCGCGCTTGCGTGTGTGTCTGTTTGTGCGTGTGTGTGCACACGCGTGTTGTGTTTGTGTGTGTGTGCGCGCGTGTGCGTGTGCGCACGCGTGTTTGCATGTGTGTGTGCTTGTGTGTGTGTGTGTTAGTGCGTGTGTGAGTGTGCGCTTGCGTGTGTGTGTGTTTGTGTGTGCGTGTGCGCACTTGCGTGTGTATGTGTTTGTGCGTGCGTGTGCGCACTTGCGTGTGTATGTGTTTGTGCGTGTGTGTGTGCACTTGCGTGTGTATGTGTTTGTGCGCGTGTGTGTGTGTGTGTGCGCGTGTGTGTGCGCGTTTGTGCGTGTGTGTGCACGCTTGCGTGTGTGTTTGTGCGTGTGTGTGCGTGCGTGTGCTCGCGCTTGCGTGTGTGTGTTTGTGCGTGTGTGTGTGTGTGCGCGCGCTTGCGTGTGTGTGTGTGCGCGCTTGTTTGTGTGTGTTTGTGTGTGTGTGTGTTTGCGTGTGCATGTGTGTTTGCATGTGCGTGTGTGTGCGTGCATGTGCGTGCGCGTGTGTGTGTGCGTAAGATAGTGTGTAGGTTTGAGAGTTTTTGAGTGTTTGTACATGTGAGTCTGTGTGAGTATTCGTGAGTGACTGGGTCTGTAATGGTGTATGTATGAGTGTGTGGGTGTGTGAGTGTGAATGTGTCTTTGTTTGTGTGCATGTGTGAGTGTGAGTGTGAGTGTGTGTGTGTGTATCCGTGCCTGTGTGAGTGGGTGTTTGTGTGTGTGACTCCTTGTGTGTGTTTATGTGAGAGGGAATGTCTTTGCGAGTGTTTGTGTGCATGTCTCAGTGTGAGCGGGTGTAAGAGTGCATGGCTGTGTGCGTGATTAAGTGTGTACATGGGGGAGAGGTGAGTGTGTATGACTGAGTGTGTGCATGAGTGTGAGTCTGAGTGTGTGTCTTATGAGTGTAAGTGTCTGTGTCTGTGTGTACATGACTGAGTGAGCGTGTGTGAATGTGTGTGTATGTATGAGTGTAAGTGTCTGTGTATATATGTGTCTGAGTGAGTGTGTGTATGAGTGAGTGTGCGCATGAGAGTGAGTCAGTGTGTATGAGTGTGCATGTGTGTGCGTGAAAGTGTGTGCATGTGAATGAGTGTGTGTGTGAGTGCAAGTGTCTCTGTGTAAGTGTGTGTGTGTGAGAGAGAGAAAGACTTTGTGTGCGTGTGAATGTGTGTATCTGATGATTGTGGCTATATGTCAATGAATGTGTGTGTGTTTGCATGGGTGTGTGTGTGCATGCATGTCTGAGTGTGTATGTCTGTGTGTGAGTGTGTAAGACATAACAATAGGATTACATCAAAGGAAAAAGTACAAATTACTTTTAAACAGTGTGCTCTACGCAATGCAGGAGGTATGGAAACACGATGCTATAAAATATTGCAGTGTGTTAAATACGGCGATCTATACACATACCATCAAACAAACACCTTTGGGCTGTGGAGGACAGCACTGACAGTGTGGCAGAGTTGATAAGTGCCCACAGTTTATGGAAAATGCCAATGTTCTATTTTATTCAATGAATCTTAAGTTAGGGATATCCACAGAGGGACTTATTGGCATAGGAAAAGTTGCAATTTAGCCCCTCTAGTCGACCCTGGCATTCAATTAGATCATGATGGAGCTGCACATCAACTCCACGGTCCTACCTTTGCTCCAAATTGCTCGCAGCCTACAAAGCTCTGTTTCCAGAGCTCCACTCCCTTTTATTATGAATTGGTGGGATGTGGGCATTGTTGGCTGGACCAGCATTATCCCAGTACCCACAGTCATTTGTGGAAAAGAGGTTATTTTAAATTCAAGACCCATAGAAGATATGGATATTAAGGTTGCAGTATCAGATACCAACATATGATTGATGAGTTGCAAATGCAAAATAAGACATAGCCTGGCTTCTGTGCAAGTGCATTGGATGAATAGATTGTGATAGCATGATGTGTAAGAGGACAGAAAGTGAGATATCACTTGACACATGGCTTTGTTTCAAGCCTGCAAAATTATGATCTGTCAAACTGTTGTAACATTCGTACAAATTTAGAGAGTCTGAGTAACCCTTGTGGACAAATGATGTCATCCGCAAGAAATCATTAGCTGATTTCAAAGCTCGCGGAAGCTGACCCTGTCAAGTCTTAATTGCTTGGAGTGAAGTTCATACAATTGGATTTTAAAAAAAGAACAACTGTGCCACATCTCCCAGCAAACAGATCTTCACAGCCTATTGTCTGTAAACTTTGGTTATGGATTTCAGGCCTTATAGAGTTTATCGCTGAAGGGAATCAAATCGTGGCATTCAGCTAAATCTGCAATTTTCAATGCCGTTACAAAAACCATTCCTGGCAAATAAAGAGAATGTAAGATGTTGTTGTTGGAGAGACTTATTACAACGGCAGGAATTAGTACACATTCTGTCACTATCACTCCAGAAATAGTAATCGGGCGTGAACACCGGCAATTGATTTCAAATGATCCGCATTTCATTGCATTTTGATTAGGTTTATAGATCAGGAGCAAGCAGGTAGCAAGTGAAAGAGATGTGTACTATCATTCTGTGGCCTGAGATTGAGGTCTGGGCTATCAGTTTGGCAGGGGGAGCATGGGCCTTTCAGTTTCTCTTTAGCTCCGGGATTGTTAAGAATTGAATCTTAGGGTATGAGGAAAGGACACCAGTTTCCATGGGAACCATTTCCCATTTCTAATTGACCCTGTTCTCTGGTTACAGGTGGTCCCTCACTCATCAACATTCAAGGTACAAGCGCTACTTACAAACAAGATCCCACATTACTACCAGTCAGAGGATCCCTTCAGTGTGGAAGCAGGCCATTCATTCCATCGAGTCTATATTGACCCTTTGAACAGCATCCCACCCAGACCCATCCTCCCACCTTATGCCATAACCCTGCATTTCCCATGGCTAATCCTGCACATCCCCAGTACACTATAGGCAATTTAGCATGGCCAATCCACCTAACCTGCGCACCAGTGGGCTGTAGGAGGAAACTGGAACATCCGGAAGAAACGTAGTCTGTGTGGGCATTTGCACATTCTCCCTGTCGCCCGAGGGTGGAATCAAATCCAGGCCCACTCTGTCAGGCAGAAGTGCTAAGCACTGAACCACCAGGCTGCCCTGAATGAAGTATAAGGATCTGATGAGTGAGCATTCACTTGTATTTATGAGTGGTTGTTTTATATTGTGTTCTGACTTGCATACAAATTAACTTATGAATGGACTCAGGACTGGAATCCATTCATAACCCAGGGACTGCTTTATATTGGAAACACCAAAACAAATGGAGTTCGATATTTGAGGTGGACCAGTGGTGATAACTTTTGAGGAATGGTTAGGGACGGGGGTGAAAAGATTGAGAACACCAAGTTCAAATTGGAACTTCCTATACCCTGTCCTCATTTCTTAATATTCAAACCCATTTCTCCACCATTTCAGAGATATGCAATGGTTTCTACTTTGAAATACAACTGGATTTATCCAAAATCAATTGTGTAGACTATTTAGCCTAATAGACTATGCTTAATGAGCACATCTTTCATGGACAGCATTGTCAAAATTAATGAGTCAGTTAGCAACACTCCTGTCCAAGGGTGTAGTGGTCACTCTACAATGTTTAGGCTGGCCCTCCTCTGCAGTGCTGTGGGAGTGCTGCACAGTTAGGGCTGAGATGCCTTGGATAAGATTTTTTAATACGCATCACCACTCAAATTCCAGGGAATTTGTTCCTTGAATAGGTGTTGCTCCCTGGCATTATAACTAATGCGTGCTCTTCAACCAATGCAACAAGGATTGGTAGTACAGACCTGATGGGCTGAAGGGCTCTTCTGTGCCATATGATTATATTAACTGATTATCACCACATCTGAGTGCAAATTGGCTATTGCATTTCCTACATTAATGCAATAAATGAGCTTCAACAATGAGATTTAATTGGCTGGAAAACATTTGGGTGGTGAGGTCAGGAAAGCTGCTACATAAACACAACTTTAAAAACTTTCTAACACTGAGATAACCTTTACAAATTGGAATCTGGTGCATATCTTGCGATAAAGGAATTAAACCCGATCTATTAGACTTAGAATCAGATGCTTTGTGCAATAGTTGAAAGTGTTACTTTAAGCAGTTTCAAAAGGCACCAATTAAGTTGTTGGATCTAGTGAATGTTACCAGTTTAATCAATTCCACTTTGAGTTTTGCTGGAGGAAATGTGAATGAATGTTGACAACTCGTTAGATTATGCCTTAATTGAATTTTTCCAATTATGTGTTTAGTCCTTGCCCCAATGCAGTGCTTTCATTAAATGTTGTTGACAGTCTAATTTAAAATTCTTAATTTCATACATTACTCGCATTCTCACAATCACATTAGAAGATGCATGGCCAATCAATCTCACTTAATATCTGCTTGCAGACTGAAGATTCCTCCTAACGGACTGTAGCTGAAATGAAATGCAAAATGTCCAATCACTACAGTGGATCACCAGTAGCTGGGTAGATGGTAGGGTGAGAATGGCTGTAATTGCCCACCTCTGACCTGAGGAACAGCCAGGAGCTGGTTCTGTCATGGCAACGTTGAGGAGATGGCAGTTGGAAAGGTGTAAACTAGAGCCACATTCTGCGCCTAACAAAGCAATGAAACTCTCAGTGAAAAACTGTGAATGGTTCCCGAGCTTGGCTCCAATTCTTCCTAACTTCAAAACTAGATAGGTGACTGATTAATCCTTTACCCTGGAATTCTCCACTCTCTCTTGACTGCTGTGTACAATGGCAAGGAAGTCAGGAAGATATGGCAAGAAGGGGAAAGAAAATCAGAATCTTGATGTCTAAAATTTCCAGAAATTTTAAGTAGTAACTTCCAAATCTCTCTATGGAGCATTCGATGCCTTATTTCCTTAGCAGCTTACTATCCCAACTTGCCTCATTTATACGTAGCTTTCAATTCTCTCTAACCCTTCTGTAGCTCTATCCTTAACCCTAACCCTATCACGTCCAATTTTCCCCTCTTTTCCCAAGAGTCTAGACAGTGCAAATTCCCAAAAGGAAAGTCGCAATGGTTACCTAGTGACAGCAACTTGCCTTTGCTTGTATGAACCCTCATCCAACTCTGCCTTTACCACAAAGTCCCTACGAGCGCCTGCCCAGTTTCATCTATAAGATTCGGCATCGACAACCTACTAACCTCACCATACCACCATGGCTGCTTTCAGACACCATTGCATACCATTCCAAACCTTCAGAAGTTTGCTTCGGAGCTCAGGGACACCTACAACATGCTCACTTCCGCATGTTGCTTTGTGTGCCAGTATACACGCCCACCTCAATCATTTGCACAGGATGCAGCTGGCCCCTCTGAGCTTCATTACTCAGCACTCACTCACTTGGAAGCTCCCAGTCCAATGGCTTGCATTGTCTTCATGGGTGCAGAGGGAGACACAGGCAGCTGATGCACTGAACTGTTGAGGGATTGCACATCACTGTGTGTAGTGACATTGCGTATGGTCATTGCATGGGCAATACAAAGGTCTAGGCTAAAACAGTGGTGGAATTTAAAGTCAATAAATAAACCTGAAATTAAAGCTTGTCTCTGTGATGATGACCATATGTCCAGTGTCAAAAACCCATCTGTTTCACTTGATGCCCTTTAGGGAAAGAAATTTGCCATCCTTATCAGATCTGGCATACATGTGATTCCCAACCCAAATGTGGTTGATTCTTAACTGCCTGCCGAAATAGCCCAGCAAGACATTTGGTTCAAAGGCAATTCAGAATTGGCCACAAATGCTGGTCTTGCCAAGAATACCCACATCCCAGGAAGGAATCAATTAAATGGAATTAAATTGTACTCATTGGCAATGCGCATTACAAATTATGACCTTGAACAATCATGAGCAGTGCAATGTTCACACTAATTGCCTCCTCGTAATATCATGCTAAGCAAATGTAACCAGAGGTTAGCTTCAAGTTGCTGTCTGGGCTTGGCAGTTCTAAACCACACTCCATCGTTATCACTGGAAAACAATGCTTCAGAGCCACCACATTCACAAGGTGAACTGTAAATATAAAATAGTCTATGGTGTGTAAGGGCACCTTTTCTTTCGTGGTCTAAAACATTGGCTTTTTGGTAGAATTCTATTCGCCCAATGTAGCTTAAAGTTTGGTTGTGCTCTGTACATTTGGATAAGGTTATGTGTCTGAGCTCTGGGGGTATGACATTCACTTCCTTGGGAATTCTCCAGTAACACACTGGGTGAGAGCGAAGCAGGAGGCTTCCATGGGATTGCTATGTGGACTATTAATAAAATGGTGTTCTCTCATTGATAGCTGGATCGGATTGTTTGCTCGTGCATCTGACTGGAAATCCCGTGCCTGGAGGCCTTGTAGCTTTCTTTCAAACGCAAAACAAGATTGGAGGACAGAGTAATTACATTATTATCAGAAAAAAACAGTAAGTACAGCAAACCTCCAGGGGCCAACACACAGCCTGCATAGGGAGAAGCAGCAGGTGGAGATCCGTGGGCATATAGTAGAGAATGAGACAACCCCTCATTTACAGTCTTCACTGTCACTTTCTCTAGACCTTAGAAAGACAGACATTAAAGATGCCCCAGGCATTCTCACCAAGCTGTGTCATCTGCCCTTGGAAGGACTGGGTGGCCCTCCCATCCCAGAAGGTCAGAACTGCTCTGAATTTTTATGTCAGTGGCTCATCCAAACATAGCCTGTTCATTCTCCTTATCTTTTGTTTGTTTCAAAGAGCAACTGGAAATGTGTTCATCTCCCAAACTTCAACGTGCCAAGACACCCAGGATATCACTGGGGCCATTAGACCTCAGCTGTTCACATCCTATTCCCCCGTGATGAGGCGAGTCAAGTACCTTGCAGAGGGATTTCCAATCCTTGCTGGCTTTTCCCAGGGACAGGATGCAACAGATTGAGCTGGTTTTACCTAGTGAGCTGCCTGTCACCAAACTGCAGCATTTGCCAATAGAAAGAGCTTCTACTCCATCAGTGTTCACATTACATGTGACCTGATACGCTGTTAGCGTTTGGAGCTTTGAGCTAGATATGCTAGGAATTGCCCTGACGTGTACATACTGGAATGTTCACAGGTTCCCGCAACCTTCTATGGGCCTTGGATCATATAGGGATGGCTTTCTGGTGTCTAAGTACCCCCTCCAGACGTGGCTGAAGGCACCTTTAGGAAAGCCTCAGCCTGGAACGGAACAAAAGTACTTCACTGTTCATACTCACACCAGGGTCACAGCAGAATAGGCCATAAGTAAGTTTTTGATGCCTGGGATCTTCGCAATATCACCACACAAGGCAGCACTGCAGTTCACTACGGCCCTCACCACTGAAACTGACAAAGGCAGGATACTCTGGGACAGAGGAAATGCGGGATTGATAGCAATTTTCTGAGGATGACAATAAGGATGAGAATCAGAAGGCTGCGACAGACCAATGCATCAGCGACCCAAAACACTGGACAGAAGCAAACAGAAGCTCTCTGGAAGATGAAGGAACTGCATTTGGACTTCTTTTAACTGAGTTACTTTATGTCGATAAAAATGACAAGCAACTCCTACTTCGTACGAGTGACTTGGTGATTTTGGAAGTCTTTGGCATATTGTGTTGCTGAATAAAAGTCTCATTATCCATTTGTTTGTATGCTTGATACCTTCAGGTGCTTCTATTTTCAAGCATGTACATGTTACAGTCCTCCTGGCCATTAACAGCGGTCAGTGAGACAGAGCTATTAATAACACATGGTACTGCAAGCTGGGAGCTTCCAATAGGTGACGAGTACTTTCCACCTTGCCCTCTGGGTCATTCCACAGGAAGAGCAACATACAGTCCAAATACATAATTAATGAGGTGATGAAGCATAGAATCCCTATAGAGGGAAGGAGACCATTTGGCCTGTCAAGTCTACACCAACTCTCTGAAGAGCACCCCATCCTATCCCCATAACTCTCACTTTCATCAGCAATGGTCTCCCCGGCCTGCACATCCCTAGACACTGCGGGGCAATTTAGCAAGGCCAATCCATCTAACCTGCACATCTTTGGGCTGTGGGAGGAAACTGGTGCACCTGGAGGAAGCCCCACATAGACACAGGGAGAAAGTGCAAACTCCACACAGCAGCTCAAGGCTGGAATATAAACCAGGTCCCTGATGCTGTGAGGCAGGAAGATGGAGTGAGACCATTGACCCTCCCAGTGTCAAAATTCTTTCTGTTTTGGAGTTATTAAATCTTCATGGGTAAGACAGCCCAGCTTAGAATAAACTCCTGTATTATTTGTGTCAGCAATGGCTCACTGTACATACGCACTTATCCCTGTGCCAGCAGGCCATCAGTTCAAATCCTGGTCCAGAGCTTAGTGGAGGTGTCCCTAAAAGAGTTTGCAGTGTGGTTTCTCAGATGAAATGTTAGATCAAGGCCCTGGCTGTTCTTTCAAAAGGTCCTACGATGCTATTTCATAGGGTAGCACGGGAGTTTCTCCTAGTACTTGGCCAAAATAGGGGATCAGTAACAATTGATCAAACAATATTATAAGAGATAATGGGAACTGCAGATGCTGGAGAATCCGAGATAACCAAGTGTAGAGCTGGATGAACACAGCAGGCCAAGCAGCATCTTAGGAGCACAAAAGCTGACGTTTCGGGCCTAAATATCACTAAGATACAGGCTACCTGAACATTTAACATTGCCATTTGGGACCTTGCTCAGTGCAAAATTGGCTGCCATGTTTTAACATTACAACAGAGGCTACACTTCAGAAGTTCATTGGCTGTAAAGTTTTTGGGATGTTTTTAAATCACGCAAGGTGCTAAGTAAATGCAAAACTCTCATTCTTTCTTTGCTAGCTATGCATGAATAAATCCTGCTTTAAAGGCACCAACACCTAATACAAAAAGAAGAGGTGCTTGATACATTCTCATTTTCTCATGCTGGATAAGAAGCAGTTATACAGTGAGGCAGGTTGTAAACTGAGGGTGTTAAACACTTCTAGCGAGGGGAGGCAATGATACCTGGGAGTGTGCCAAATTGCTCTTGATTGTTCCATAATTGCAGATAATACACAAGCTATCTTAATGACGTTGCGTGCCAACTGAGAATGGCTTCTGTGAGAGACCTGTACGGAGATCAATTTCATTATTTACATCCTTCAATAATTTCACTGGCCTCATTATATTCCTTTTGCAATTAGATCCATGTGTGTAGTAGGAAACTGTCATATCATCAAGAGTCTCGAGTAAGGTTGAAAACCACAAACAAGTCCTTCTAAGCCCTGGGATCACATTTCACCGCATGGGCATAGGTGACAAAGGCGATTCCACCCATTGAAACTGAAAATCCGATCACAATCCCCAAGATTCACCCAACAGCCTCCAGGTTTAGTGTCTCTGACCTGTGCTGGATTTAGATTGCTACAAAAGGTTCCTGTTTCATTACAGCTAGTCCATGACCAGGGGAGATGGGATTATTTCCTCATTCTTTTTTTGGCAGTAGAGTGTGACAAAGATTATTAATGTGGGGCCTTGTCAATGACCAACTTGAAAACAAAAGATGCACAAAAGCAAATAGATTGGTGCAAAGTTATAAAAACAATGTTGAAGTAGAAACCCTTACAGACAAGTGGAGAAAAAGACGATATGTAATGTTAATGAAATGCTCTACAGAATTCCTGCTGCTAAACTGGTTTGGCTTTGGCAGCAAATTATTCTGACATTGTGCCTGAGAAGTAATGGCAGTGGTGCTCCCATAATGACAGTGATAATGTAGTAATGATAGTACTCAACTTGTATCCAGATTTAGATCTTGAGCAAGTACATTTAAACAGGGACACTGAAAGATGTCATAAATCGGCACTGAAATACCATTGCTACAGTTACTGATCAGGAGGAATTCTTCCAGTCTCCCCCTTCTATTTTGACAGCCCATTAACTGTTTCTGTGGTCAGTTCTGATCCTGCAGATACACTCAGAGCAGCACAAATTCCAATTATTGTGAGGTTAATCGATAATCAATAAAAGTCCTGCAACTATTATTTATATTATACAGAATAAAATACATGCCAGGAAATCCCACAGCATACCCTTATAGATAGCAATAGCCTTTTGAGTTCTGGAGCCTTAATATCACGCAGGTAGATGAGTGTTAATATCCCTCCATCAATCAATGTTTTTATTTGATTCATTCATTCATCCATTCATGGGTTTTAGGTTTTGCTGGCTGGGCCATTCTGACTTGGCCTTGAGAACGTGGTGATCGGCCTCAAAATCATAGAGATCTACAGCACAGAAAAAGGCCCTTTAGCCCATCACATCTGTAGTTTAAAAGCAACTATCCATCACTTTGTTATCTTGGATTCTCCAGCATCTGCAGTTCCCATTATCTCTGATACAATTTTAACCTCACTGCGAAGCCTCTTCTAGGGATGCCTAGCCTGAAGAAGTTACCTTCCTCCCTCTGGAAGCTGCCTTGGCCTGCTGTGTTCATCCAGCTCTACACTTTATTATCTCACCTACCTATTCTAATCCATTTCTCAGGATTTCCAGCCTTCTTGAGTCAGTGCAGACTGTAATAGGGTAGATAAACCCATAGCACTGTGAGGGCTGAGTGTCATGATTTTGACTCAGTGAATCTGAGGGAGTGGTGACCCATTGCCAAGTCATGGAGTGTGTGGCATGGAGGGGAACTTGCAGGTAGTGTTCTGGTAAAAGACAAGCCAGTTGCTCATTTATTTGACTGCCGTTTCTGTGATGCTTTAATCTACATTGAACATTACTCAGTTCAAAAGCTGTGATTTTGACTGTGAAGCATTTTGAGAAGTTTCTGAGAGGCAATGTCGCAGTGTCTGAACGCAGGCCTTTCCTAATCGATTCATAAGACAATTAGCTGCAGTACCACTAAGTGCCTGCTAGGAGCAATCTTGAGCTTCTGACTATCCATGGTTGAACCAGTTTAGCTCAACTCCAAACTCTGTGGTTCTTTGTATTTTATTATCTCATATTTCCATTACTTTTCTGACATTATTAGGTCCGTCTCCAAGATACAAGACCCATTCTCGGCTACAATCTCGGAAGAAGATACTTGATAATATTCGCACTTGGTGCATGACCTAAACATAAACCCCCTCTGACGGTCTGGAAGAAGCGGGGAATTTGCAGCACAAGGATATTTGTAAGAGAGATAACAAGGTGTGGAGCTGGATGAACGCAGCAGGCCAAGCAGCATCAGAAGAGCAGGAAAGCTGACGTTTCAGGTCTAGACCCTTCCTCAGAAATGGGGGAGGGGAAGGAGATTCTGAAATAAATAGGGAGAGAGGGGGAGGGGGAATCGAAGATGGATAGAGGAGAAGGTAGATGGAGAGGAGACAGACAGGTCAAAGAGTTGGGGATGGAGCCAGTAAAGGTGAGTGTAGGTGGGGAGTTAGGAAGGGGATAAGTCGGTCCAGGGAGGACAGATAGGTCAAGGAGGCGGGATGAGGCTGGTGGGTAGGAGATGGGAGTGGGGGTTGATGTGGGAGGAGGTTATAGGTGAGAGGAAGGACAGGTTAGGGAGGAGGTGAACTAGCTGGGCTGGTTTTGGCATGTGGTACAGGGAGGGGAGATTTTGAAGCTTGTGAGGTCCACATTGATACCATTGGGCTGCAGGGTTCCCAGGCGGAATATGAGTTGCTGTTCCTGCAACTTTCGGGTGGCATCGTTGTAGCACTGCAGGAGGTCTAGGATGGACATGTTGTCCAAGAAGTGGGAGGGAGAGTTGAAAAGGTTCGCGACTGGGAGGTGCAGTTGTTTGGCGCGAACCAAGCGTAGGTTCCACAAAGCAATCCCCAAGCCCCACTCTTGGTTTCTCCGATGTAGAGATTTGATTCCGTATTGTCACTAAAAAGATGATCTGATGGTGACAAACTTTTCTAGGAAACCTGAAAGAAGGCTGTATATTTGGAGCAATCTAGGTATGTGGATTGAAATGGAATTTTCCGTGTGGTGAGGAAGCAATACATTGGAAACAGTCTAGATATACATATCCCAGTGTGGATGTAAAAACAGAGCATTGTCTCCTTGTGGCTAAGATTAAAGACATAAAATAAATATAATGTAGCACAGTGGCTCAGTGGTTAGTGGAACACAGCAGGCCAGGCAGCATCAGGGGAGCAGGAAAGCTGATGTTGAGTCGGGACCCTTCTTCAGAAATGGCTTCTTCCAGCTCCACACTGTGTTATCCCAGATTCTAGCCTGGATAGTCCCTACTATCTCTGGTTCAGTGATTAGCACTGCTGTCTCAGAGTGCCAGGGACCTGGGTTCGATTCCATGCTTGGCAACAGCCTGGGTGGAGTTTGCACATTCTCCCCAATTCTGTGTGGGTTTCCTCTGGGTGATCCGGTTTCCTCCCACAGTCCAAAAATGTACAGGTTAGATGGATTGGCTGTGCTAAATTGCCCTGTAGTGACCAGGGAATCTGTCGGTTAGCAGTGGTAAAAGCAGGGTTACAAGGTCAGGGGTTGGGGTGGGGGGGGGGGGTGCGGGGGTGGATTTGGGTAGGATGCTCTTTGGAGGGTCAGTGTTGCCTTAATAGGTCTATTGGCCTGCTTCCACAGAGATTCTATGCAGCCATTTAGACCCTGCTATGCTTAAGGTACATCTTAGGATTGAGAAATCAAAACACAAAAGAGAAAGTAAGTTCAAAAACATGAGATGGTATACAAACTGTTGCAAAGGAAATATTACCAAGTCAAAAAGGACGAAAAGTGGATAACAAAAGAGAGAGACCGGCAATGGTGACACAGGAAAGAAAAAGGAACACACTTAGGTGTGATTAAATTGAAAAATAAAGCATGCCTGTTGGCAGTCTGAAGAGGTGTGTGATGATGTCTTGGAGCTGGGACCAAAAAAAAAAATCACAAAATGAGAGTTATCCAACAGAGGTGAATTTTTTGACAGAAAGAGGAAATAATAACAGATAGCAGGGTGCACAAAAGACAAAGTTAAGAGAATGTTGCTTGAAAAGTGGAGGGGGGGGGGGGGAAAATGCTTAACAAAATGATGGACAGAGTTAGTTAAGTGAATTGTGACCCAGTTTGAGCATATCCTCAAGATATAAAAGCAGATTTTGCACCCAAACATTACCATTATTAGGAGGATGGGAATGTTTGTAATTGGTGAGTACAGTATAAGTGCTAAGTTTATTTTCTTTATTCTTTCGGGGGATACGGGTGTCACTGGTAAGGCCAACATTTTTTATTTCCCCATCCAAATTGCCATTGAACTGAATGGCTTTCTAAGGCCATTTCAGAGGGCAGTTAAAAGTGACCCAGTAGGAAAACTGGTAAATGAGACATACTGGCCTGTCTTGAATTTCAGAATGGAAGGTTCATACAACCATTTCCAAGTAGCAGTGGTCTTTCCCCTCTGGGCACCCATATTATAGATTCTTGCAGGATGGAAACAGACCCTCCAGTCCAACTCATCCATGCCGACCAGACATCCCAATCTTATCTAGTCCCATCTGTCAGCACTTGACTCATATCCCCTCTTCAGTACCTTGCTGTTAAAAAAAAAAAAAATCAGGAAAATTGATCCTGAAAATTTTATTCTTCTCCGGCCTACAACCCTTCATAAACACCAAGTCCAGGTGCAGTTATCCCTGTTCCCAACAGAAATCTGGACCTAGCTTACTATCACCAATGTGCATGTGACACTATCTAGTCTTAATTCTAATATTACCTGCTGGGCAATACCATGGGTCTTTGGAGTCACATTCAGGCCAGACTGGATGAGGGTGGCAGATTTGCTTTCATTAGGATACACTAATGAACCAGTTGGTCCTTAACAGCAGTTGACAGTGGTTATATGATCACCATTATGTTAGTTAGTCCTTTTTTAATTCAGATTTCAATGTTCTAAACCAACTACTGTGGCATATTTGAATTTATGTCCACGGAATATTAGCATAACGGTGCCGCTTCCAGGTTACAAAGCCTGTTGCATTACCCCTGTAACAGCAGAACATCTAAACACAACTTTGCAGAAACAGAATTAGAAGTGATAACTGAAATTTGCAGTCAAATATAAGCCAAAGGCGACATCTAGTTACTTCAGACATTCATTATTTGTCAATGTATTTAAGAATCATAAAACAATGGAGCCCAATCAGTTTAGAATTATCAGCTTAAAGGGTCATCTCATTAATGAGACTTTGGAAATTACAACAGACAGGAAGATTGACATTTTGGAGCAGAAATTAGTGAAACACAGTCTGTGTTTAAAACTGGAGCGGGAACAAGAGAGATAATATTTAACCTAAGAGCAATCTTTAATCAAAAATCTACAAGTAAACAAGATTATTAATATATGCTACAAAGATTATGAATAACATTGATCATGTTTGTCATCAAAAATTCATGGATAAGTTGCTGAACTGTGGCATTGATAGTTAAAATGAGATTTTTATTTACACATTATTTGTAGTGGGGCCAAAAGACAGGTAGCAGGATAGAAAAGGGACAACAAGACAAGTTTCAAGTGACAGGGGAGTGAAGACGAGGATGTGCAATTGCCATCAAAATAATTCAATGAAATATTCAGAATTAGATGTACTGTCGGGGTAAAAAAATTGGCAATGAGAACATGGAAAATCTGTGATACTCTGGTGACCACAGCACCACTTGTAGAATCAGATGAAGTCCTACAAAATCTCACAGATAAGTCCTGAAGTTTTGAATGTGGAATGTGTCCAAACAGCAAAAAGACAAAAACAATGGTAGTTGGAAGGAGCACACTTAAAGAAATTAGAGTGAAGATTGGAATAAATGGTATCGCACTGAAATGAGTCGTTAAGTTTGTCTGCTTAGGACAAACGATGACAGATGTAGTGCAGAAGATGGAAGGGAGATAGCAACAGCCAGAAGTAATTTTGTGGAGGTGAAGGGTCTGTAAACTCCAAGGAATTGCAAACTTATCACCAGGAAAAAACTCAAAGTGCTACATTCTGTCCTCTTTCCCTTCTGTCTCAGAACCCTGGATAATGATTATAAATATATGTGGAAGCAACCAAGGCTTTTGAAATGTGGATGCTAAGATGTCTCACAGTCGGTATATGTTTAACATGCACAGTGTGTCAGTGAGCCTTTGAGAGTCACACATGTATTACAGCATACCTAGGACTCCATCTTGCCTAGGATCACTTGAAGCATGACACTCTACCGGAAGATGGTCCTCTGCTGTAGCCAATTAATCGACTTGGCGATCGGAGAACTATAATGTTTGCATATAATAGTTAATATTAATAAATCCATGTTGTTAGTACCATGATATCCGTGCCCAGCTTGGGAGATAGTATAAGCATTGTGACATCAGGTAGTACATCCTGCTGGAGGCAAACTTATACAAAAGACTTATGCTAAAAATTCCATATACCAACCATAGGGACCTGAAAGAGTGTTTGAAATTGCTAGAATGTAAAGAAATCTAACAAAGTCACACACAGAAAAGCCTTGTGGTCAGAATTGAAAGTGCCCAGACAGTCGGGTGGAGAGTAGCAAAGAGAAGGATGGACCTGGATGATGGATGTGGGAGGATGGCACAAAACTGACAAGAATGGCACAATGTCACAGCAGATCTCCAGGCAGGAGTAGCTACAGGCAGTAAGGTGATCCTGGATGCCCCTACATCATTATGCCAGGTCACTAGACTTTTAACAACAAATACTGGAGATCCCAGCTGGTCAGGCAGCATCCATAGATAGGGACAGAGGGACAGAGGGACAGAGGGACAGAGGGACAGAGGGACAGAGGGACAGAGGGACAGAGGGACAGAGGGACAGAGGGAGCTAACGTTGAGTCTAGATGACTATTCCTCAAAGCTGAAGTGAAGTATGGAGAGGGCAGCATGTGCGCTATGGTTGGTGGGAGGCACGGTTGTAGAGAGTTAGATAAAAAAAGATGTTGATAGCTCAGATTAAGTGATCAAAATGTGAAAATGGCAGAACACAGAATCCCATAGCTACCTTCATTACAGCCTTTCACACCCCATGTCCTGCAAGGATTCCATCCTGTTCTCCCAGTTTCTTCACCACGTTAAATCTGTTTGGATGTTGACACCCTCCACAAAACTGGAACTGATATCCTTAGCTTCATCCATAGCCACGGTTTCCCACCCAGGGCCCTCAACCTCATCCGACCCATCACCCTTGCCCCTTCCCTTCACTCACAACAGCACGATCGGGTCCCCCTTGTCCTCACTTTTCATCCCACCAGCCTCCACATTCAAAAGAATCATTCTCAGACAACTCAAGCAGTATGCCACCACCAAACACATCTTCTCCTCACTTCCCCATCTGCATTTTGCAGGGATCATTCCCTCTGGGACACTAGTCCATTCATTGACCACTAGCACCACACCCCCTATCTACATAACTACAGAAGGTACAATACCTGCCCCTTCACCTCCTCCCTGCTCACCATCCAAGGGCCTAAACAGTCTTTCCACGCGAAGCAGCATTTCACCTGTACCTCCTCCAATCTTGTGTATTGTATTCACTGCACCCAATGTGGTCTACTCTACATTGGAGAAACCAAACGCAGGCTGGGTGACTACTTTGCAGAACACCTCCAGTCTGTGTGCAAGGATGATCCTGACCTTACCACAGCCGGTCATTTTAACACAGCATCCTGCTCACAGGCCCACTTGTCTGTCCTTGGCATGCTGCAGTGTTTCAGTGAATCACAGCGCAAACTGGAGGAACTACATCTCATCTTCAGGCTAGGCTCTCTACAGTTTTCTGGACTTAATATTGAGTTTAACACCTTCAGATTGTGAACCAAATCTCATTCCTTCCCTTCCTTTTTAGCTTCACTTGTTACATTCTCTGTCACCACCTCCTCTCTCCCTTGCCCTGACCCGGTCCTCCAACCCACCCTCGTGGGACTGTTTGTTCTTTCAAGTCTGGAAACTAGACGCATTGTGCTCTAATGTTCTCACATTCTGATCACTTAATCTATCAACATCCTTTCTCCCCCAACACTCTACACCCAAACCCCTCAACTACAGCATAAATGCTGTCCCCTCCACACTTCACTTCAGCCCTGATCTAGATTCAAAGTATTAGCTTGTTCTCTCTCCGTGGATCTGCCTGGCCCGCTGTGATCTCCAGCATTTGTTGTTTTCAGTACAGATTCCAGCGTGAGTAGTGATTTGCTCCTACAGTGGACCGTTATCTCACTTGCTACACTCTCCAAAGCTTGAACATTTGCCACAAAATATAACCTCTACGATTTATCTCAGCACCTGCACAATGTGTGAGATCATCTTTGGCAAAAGCAAGTAAAGTTTGTCAGAAATCACCCAATACAGAGGACATGCGCAGCCTCCACATCAGGAGAGAGATGAAGTGTTCCTCGGTGTTCATCCAAATCATGTTATGTTCTCCTCCCCAGAACACCTGCAATTGCCCTTAAATGTTCATTTCTTAAATTCATCAAAATGGGGAAAGAAATAAAATTAAAATCAAAACAAGTAGTGAGAGAGAGTCAGAATGTGTAAAAGCTGTGTGTGTACCGTTGAGGAACTGCAAAGGCGATGGGAATTGCGTACCGCCCTCCTGGCTGTAGTCAGGACGTAGGGAGAAAATAAATCTGAAGATAGAAAAGGCATGTAATAAAGGCACTAATACAATAACTGACTTAGACTCACTACAAAGCAGAAACAGGCCCTTCGGCCCAACAAGTCCAGACCTACTCTCCCAGCATCTCCCCAGACCCAAGCCCCCATAATCCACCTAATCTACACATCCCTGAGCAATATGGCCAATTAAGCACGGCCAATCCACCCAGCCTGCACATCTTGGGACAGTGGGAAGAAACCGAAGCATCCAGAGGAAACCCACGCAGACACGGGGAGAACGTGCAAACTCCACACAGACAGCCAATCAAGAGTGGAATTGCTCCCAGGCCCCTGGTGCTGTGAGGCAGCAGTGCTAACCGCTGAGCCACCGTGCCGCCCCAGGTTACAGGTGACTTCAATATGCAGTGGATTGGAAAAATCAGGTTGGTAGTGACTTTAAGGAAAGGAATTCATGGAATGTATATAACGTGTTATTTTTGGAACTGCTTGGAGTATAGTCCCCGGTAGAGGCAGTTTGGGATTTAGTGATGTATAATGAGGCAGACTTGATTAGGGAGTTTAAAGTGAAGGCACCCCTATGGGGCAGTGACCGCCTTATGATAGAATTCAGATAGAATGCAGCTGGGGAGTGAGAAACTGGAATTAGATGGAATGGTATTAAAACTGAGTAAAGATAAGTACAAAGACATGGAAGTGAAGCTGTCCAGAGCTGATTGGAAGGGAAGATGGTGACGCAGCAATGGCAGGTGTTTCTGAGGGTAATTCAGGAGGCACAGCAAAAGGGAAAAAGAAATATATTAAGGGAGGGTGAGGCACCGTGGCTGACAAGGGAAGTCAGGGGCAGCATAAAAGCAAAAGAAAAAATATAGAATGTGGTAAAGATTAGTCCCTCTGGTGGAGGGAAACCAAAAAGACTGAGCAGCCTTTAAAAACTAACTGAGAATAACTAAAATAAAGCAATGGAGAAGATGAAATATGAGAGTGAGCTAGCTAGAAATATCGAAGAAATTATAAGACTTTTTTTAGACATCTGTAATGTAAGAGAGGCAACAGTGGACATGAGAACTGTGGAACATGAGGTGAAAAGTAGCAATGGGCAACAAAGAAATGGTGGAGGAACTGATAAAGGTACTTTGTATTAGTTTTGACAGTGGAAGACATCAGCAGCATTCCAGGACTTTGAGTGTCAGGGCAGAGAGTTGAATGTAGTGGCCACCACTAAGGAGAAGGTTGTGGGAAAACTGAAAAGGTCTGAAGGTTGATAAGTCACCTGGAGCAGATAGACCATACCCCAGAGTTCTGGAGCAGAGAGCTGAGGAGATTGCAGAGACATTGGTGGTAATTTTTCAAGAATCATGGAGTCAGGGAGGGTCTCAGCAGACTGGAAAATGGCTCATGTAACACCCCTGTTTAAGAAGGGAGCAAGGCAGAAGACAGGAAACTATAGGCCAGTTAAGCTGACCTCAGTCATTGATAAGAATTTAGAGGCCATTATGAGATTGCAGAGTACTTGGAATTGCATGGTAAAAATAGGGCTGATTCAGCATGTCTTCATCAAGGGAACGTCATGCCTGACAAATCCATTAGAATTCTTTGAGGAGTCAACAAGCGAGTTAGGTAAAGGACAGCCAGTGGATATGATCTGTTCAGATTTCCATAAGGCCTTCAAAAGCCCTGCAGAGGAGGCTGCAAGATAAGATTCCATGTTGTTGGGGGCAAAGTACTGGCATGGATAAAGGATTGACTGATGGCAGAAGGCAGACAGTAGGGATGAAAGGGTCTTTTCCAGGATGACAGCAGTGACTACCAGAGTCTACAGATGTCTGTGTTGGGACCACAACTGTTCACGCTATACATTAACAACCTGGCTGAAAGAAGTGAGGGCAAAGTTACTATGTTTGCAGATGACACAAAGATAGGTGCAAGGACAGAAATTGTTGGGGTGCAGAGGTTGCAGAATGCCTTGGGCAGGCTTGGAGAGTGGGTAAAATGCTGGTGGATGGAATCCATTGTGGCATGTTATGTGCTTTGAGTCAGACGAAGAGAGGCATAGATCATTATCTTAACAGGGAAAGGCTTTGGACATCTGAAGTACAAACAGACTCTGGAGTCCTAGTTCAGGCTTCTCTTAAGGTTAACATGCAGGTTCAGTTAGGAAGGCAAATGCATGTTAGCATCCATTTCAAGAGGGCTAGAATACAAGAGCAGAGATGGACTGCTGAGAGTATACAAGGATCTGGTATGACTGCATTTGGAATATTGTGAGCAGTTTTGGGCCCTGTATAAGGAAGGATGTGCTGGCCTGGGAGGGGGTCCAGGGGAAGTTTGAGAATAATGAACGTTTTGCCATACGAGGTGCAGTTAAGGACCCTGGGTTTGTACTCGATGGCGTTCAGGAGGATGAGGGGCGAACTGATTGAAACTTACAGAATACTGACAAGCCTGGATTCAGTGGCCATGGAAATGATGCTTCCACTAATGGGAGAGACTAGGACCTGAGGGACAGTCTCTGAGTGAAGGGATAACCCTTCAGAACAGGAAAAGCAGGAAACTTTTCAGCCAGAGGGTAGTGAATCTGCGGAAAAAGTGAAGCTGTGGAGTCTAAGTCATTGAGATAGTTAAGTTTTTGATTGGTAAGGGGATCATGGGTTACAGAGAGAAGGTGGAAGAATGGGGTTGTGAAACGTATTAGCCATGACGATGTAGTAGAGCAGATGCGATGGGCTGAATGACCTACTTCTGCTCCTATACCTTTATGGTCTTCTGGACTATATTTTGCACATCCTGAGTTGACCCTGTACAGTTGTCTGAGAAAAATTAAGATTGTACAACAATAAAATCCAAAATGTCAAATCCTTAAGCTGCCAGCGTGCAATTTGGATGAACTTTCTCTGGCTTGTGAAAGCAGGCTTGAGTCATTATAATAAGAAGCGATAATGCTGGAAATACTCTGAATTACCAGAGATACGCCCATAAAGTTACTATACCCAGTGTTGAGACGGCTGTGGTATGTATTAGGCAGCCAAGCTACAAAGTGGAAAAGACTCAGTTCTGAAGATTCCCAGCCGAGGAACTGGTTCAAGGAATGCGAGGTGAAACACTGGGGGCTTTTAAACCCCACAGCAATGAAGTCATTTACATGAAGAAATTACAGAAAGAAGCTTGGCTGATGACCAGATTGACTGCTTTCAGAGTCTGGCCACTGCATTATGCTATGCAGCAACAGAAGGCAGATTGTTCGCTACTCCAGCACAACCAGCCTCTAAACACAAAGCCGTGCTTATCACTTCTTCAAAAACTGGCCCATTCTGTTTGGGTTACTTGGGGTTAATATGGCACGATAACCTGTCACTAAACTAACAGATCTCATCCGGGGGTAATGAATACAAAAAACCTTAAGATACATTCCAGAATGAATCAAGTGAAATTTATAGACAACAGATAATATTTGACAGCAAGGTAAAAAACACCAAAATGATTTAGAGGGAATGCAACCAGAGGAAATAAATGCTTAGTTGTAAAGCCCACGAATTATCTTTTCATAAAACGTCATTGAGATTACTTAATATTTTTAAAGTTAAAACATATTCATTTTGATCATGTTTTTTTTTAAATGTTTCAATAGTGTTGGTTCCTCAACAACTGTGTGTTCAATGGCTGTGTCTGCTTTTTCTAAATCTTAGTTTATTTTCTTAACAGGTAAATTCACAGTGGAAAATAACTACCCTGCCTGTGTAAGGTACTGTTTACTATTGAGCCCAGAGGCAAGTTGGCTGGAATATTGCCAACACACACTAAAAACTGCCCAGCCAGCTATAGGCTTGAATGTGTAACCTAGCGTGAGGAAACGTGACACTCCCGAAAATTCTGTGACTCGAATAAGTAATTAAATCCTAGTCCCTGTCGCTCTCTCATCCGAACATCAATTCCTCCATGGCCCAATTTCAAAGCTGAGTGGGAAATTCTTCCCTGTTCCTGGCCAAAGTTTATTCCTCCGCTCACATCGTGAAACCAGATTAACTAGACATTACCTCATTGTTGTTTGTGTCCACAAATTGACCGGCACTTGTTCAAAAGCCCTGGAGAGGTATCATTTAAATGTATGTCATTCCCTTCCTTCCATTCAAAATCTAACGAGCACATCTACTACATACAATATTGTTGTTTAAGGTTCTAACGTAACTTTCAGAAAATATAATGGGCTAGGTGCATGCATTGTATAGAAATGGAATGGTACATCATAACACACAAGCGTCTCTAAAAGGTGAATTTGGAGAGTGAAAAACTTTTCCAGCCGTTTTTATTAATTCACAGAATGTGGACATTGCTAGCTGGTCAGCATCTATTGCTCACTGGTAGCCCTTGTGGAAGTGGTAGTCAGCTGTCTCCTTGAACCTCTGCAGCCCATGTGCTGTAGGTTGATCCACAATGCCCTTAGGGAGGGAATTCCAGAATTTGGACCCAATGACAGATAAGGAATAGTGATATACTTCCAAGTCTGTGGCTTGGAGGGGGAACTTGCAGGTGATGGTGTTCCCATGGATCTGCTGCCCTTGTCCATTTAGATGGAAGTGATCATGTCTTTGGAAGGTGCTGTCTGAAGATCCTCGGTGAATTTCTGAAGTGCATCTTATGGATAGCACAGCCTGAGGCTACTGAGTGTCATTGCTGCAGAATGGATGCTTGTGGATAAATGATAAGATCATTAGACTTAAGAACACAAGTGGGCCATTCAGCCCCTCGAGTGAGTGAGTCTGTCTGTCCCAGCTTTAAGTATACAGAAATACTCTGGAATTCCTTGCCACAGAGCTGTGTGAACAAAGACTCAACTCAGAAAAAAATTCCTCGTTTATTCCAAGACTGTGCCCTGTGGCCCTAGACCCTTCCACGAGGGGGAAACATCCTCTCAGTGATTACCCCGTCAAGCCCCTTAAGAATACCCTTTGTTTCAATGAGATCACCGTTCATTCTCTCGAACTCCAGTGACTAGAATAAGGAATAAAGAACAATACAGTACAGGAACAGGCCCTTCGACCCTCCAAGCCTATGCTGACACATTTTGCCTTTTCATATTAAAGCTGCCTTTTATTTATAGGACCCATATCGCTCTTTTCCTCTCCTATTCATGTGTTTCTCCAGGTGTTTCCTGAATGCTGCTGTTGTGTTAGCTTCCACCCCTCCTCTGGCAGGATGTTCCAGGCACTCACCACCCTTTATATGACAAATTTGCCTCATACATCTCTTTTAAACATCCCACCCCACCCCCCGCCTCACCTTGAATCTGTGTCCCCTAGTAATTAACCCATCCACCCTGGGGGAAAAAACTTCACACTTTCTACTCTATCCACTACATTCAAAATCGTATAAACTTCTTTAGGTTGCCCTTCAACTTCCTCCGTTCCAGTGAAAACAAATCCAGTCTATCAAGCCTTTCTTCATAGCTAAAATCCCCTTTACCAGGCAACACCCTGGTAAACATTTCCTGTACCCACTCCAAAGAATCCACACCCTTCTGGTAGAGTGGTGACCAAAACTGTATGCAATATTCTAAGTGTGGCCTAACGCAAGTTCTATAAAGCTACAGCATAACTTGTCTATCCTTATACTCAGTGTCCCCTCCAATGAAAGCAAGAATGCCATAGGTCATTTTTACTACCTTACACTTGCGCTGCCACCTTCAGTGATCTTTGGACCTACACACCCAGATCTCTCTGCGCATCAATACTTCTAAGGGTTCTGCTATTCACTGTATAATTTCCACCTGTACTTGATGTTCTAAAATGCATCACCTCACATTTGTCTGGATTAAACTCATCTGCCATTTTTCTGCCCATGTCTCCAACTGATCTATGTCCGGCTGTATCATTTAGCAATGCTCCTCACTATCTGCAACACCAATCTTTGTATCATCCGCAAACTTACTAATTAGACCAGCTATGTTTTCCTTCAAATTATTTACATGGACCACAAAAAGCAGAGGTCCCGGCACTGATCCTGTTGAACACCTCTAGTCACAACCCTGCATTCCAAAAAGCATTCTTCCACTTCTACCTTCCTATGGCTAAGCCAACTCACTCCTGAGGCCATTTGATGTCATCTCTTGCACCAGTCTTCCATGAGGGTCCTTGCCAAAGGCTTTACTGAAGTTGATGTGGACAACATCAAAATGTTTTTTCCGTCACAAATCATCTTCATCACAGAGTCTCAATCTGTTGAGCCTTCCTTCATAAAGGCAATCCTTCCATACCAGGGATCAATCTACTGAGACTATTCTTCAACAGAGCTTGCCTATCCAAATAAAAGTTTAAATCCTGCCTCTCAGAATCCCCTCCAACAACTTACCTTTCACTGACATTAGGCTCATTAGTTTGTAGTTCCATGCTTTTTCCTTGCAGTCTCTCTTACAAATAGCACAACATTAGCCAGTCTTCCAGAAACACACCTGTAGCTATCGATGATACAAATATCTCAACAAGACGCCCAGCATCTCTTCCCGAGCTTTCCACAATGTCCTGGGATACATTTGGTCAGGTCCCAGGGATTTATCTACCTTTATGCATTTTAAGATCTCCAACACCACCTTCTGTGTTATGTGGGCACTTTTCAAGACATCACTATCTGTCTCCTCCCCCCCCCCCCCCCCCCCCCGAGTTCCCTCACTTCCATATCTTTCTCCATATTGATGTGAAATATTGGTTTAGGATCTCACCTATCTCCCTCAGCTCCACACATAGGTGGCCTCATTGATCTTTAAAGGGGCCCTATTCTCTCAATAGTTTCTCTGTTGCCCTTAATATACTTGTAAATCTCTATGGATTCTCCTTCACCCTATCTGCCAAAGCTACCTCACGTCTCCTTTTTGCCTTCCTGAATTCCCTCTTAAGTGTACTCCATACCCCTTTATTCCTCAAGGGATTCACTTGTTCCCAGTTGTATAGACCCAGCACATGCCACCTTTTCCTTGACCAGAGTCTCAGTCTCTAGTCGTCCAGTGTTCCCTACTTCTGCCAGCCTTTCCTTTCTCACTAATGGAAACATGTGGGCTATGAACCTTTGTTTCATGCTTTTAAATATCTCCCACTTCTTAATTGTCCCAATACCTGTGAACAGTCTCTCCCAACATTTGAAAGTTCCTGTCTAATGCCAGCTAAATTGGCTTGTCCCATTTTAGACCTGTAACTTGTGGATCAGACCTATCCTTTTCCATAACTATTTTAAAACTAATAGGATTATGGTCAGTGGTCCCTAAATGCTCCCCCATTAGCACTTTAGCCACTTGCCTTGCCTTAATTCCCAAGAGAGGTCAAATTTTGCCCCTTCTCTAGTACAGCCACCTACATAGTGAATGAGGAAATTTTCCTGAACACATTTAATAAATTCCTCCCCATCCAAGCCATTAACATTGTGACAATCCCAGTCTACGTTTAGAATCTTAAAATCCCCTGCTATTACAACCATATTATTATTCTTACAGCTATCTGCAATCTCCCTCCATTGTTGCTGATATGTATCACGGCCTCCATATTTGATAGAGAGAAACTATTATCACCTGTTGGCGGGGAACCAAAGGGGACTAACCCTTAAAATTGGAGTGGGGTCATTCACATTGAAGACAGAACACTTTTCACACAAGGGAGAGGGAATTCCACGCAACATGGTGTCGGAGCATGCGACTCTTTGCAAGCTGTCCGCAGCAAATCATCCCCTCTCAACCGCTACAGTCAGTCATTCTGTTCTTTTAAAAACTCAGTTGTAAGTCTGTCAGAATTACTAACAACATTCTCTTAAATCTACTTACCGGTCTGGTGACCTTTCAACCTCCAGAAACAACGAACTGGAACTGACACGACTGGGGCCAGGACCCCCCGGAGCACCCATCTGCACGAAGCAATGCGACCTGACTGCCAACGCTAGAACTGCCACCACGGCAACAAAGCCACATACCTGCTTCTCGAAGGCTGAACCCCGACATTGATCAGTGCCCAACTCCATCACGGAGAGGCGAAGTGGACCCGATGCCCTGCGCAACCTCGTGGAGACCCGACATCAAGGCCCGAACAGTCTGAGATCAAAGATCCCCATGCCTTGGAGCTTTAGGCCATTAGATTTACAAGCAGAAACTGAAGCATGAGGATCCAGTACAGGAAGTCATACATTGCTGGTCTGAGGTAATGGATGATCTCCTACATTATTGCTTGGAGTTGGTGGAACAGTCCATCCTCAAGATCTCAGCATCCAACCTGAATGAATAAGTCACTGCCGTCACAGACTTCAATAAGTGTGTAAAAGGACTGTGTGCGAAAGAAGTTAATCCGATTATTCCCCAACCAGAAACTATGGATGAACCGAAGGATCCATTCCCTACTGAAGTCCAGGTTCAGGTCGTTCAAGTGGGATGACCCTGACCTATTCAGGAAACGTAGGTGCGATCGTCGCAAAGCCATCAGGGATGTCAAGAGACAATACTAGACTAAACTAACCACATAAGCAGACATTGGCTATGGCACTACTTAGACGATATAATGGACTACAAAGCGAAGTTGAGTAGATTCGCTGACAACAATGCATTCCTCCCGATCAGCTCAATGTATCCTATGGTGATTTTGAACAGAATGTCAGTGAAATGATGTCACCTGCCCCACAGTGCGCACGTGTACCCACAGTTACCAGCACAGGTGCCAGATCAACTTTCTGGACGGTGAACTCACAGAAAGTGATTGCTCTGGGTGGAATCCCTGGCCATGCACTCAGACCCTGTATGGACAAGCCGGTGAGTGTTCACAAGTAACTTTAACCTCTTTTTAGTTGAATGTGAGGTTCACACCAGTTTCAAGACCACTATTATCCCCACTGTCAAAGCAGCATCAGACAATGTGCCTTAATGACTAGCACCCAATGGCTCTGACATCCATCGTTATGAAGTGCTTTGAGAGGTTAGTCATGGCACACATTACTCCCAGGTTGGCTTGAGCTTCTACAATTCACCTACTGTCGCAACAGATCAATGGCAGATCCATCTCCCTGGAACATCTTGATAATTAAGACACTTATGTCGGACTTCTACTAATTGGTTTAAGCACCGCCTTCCACACTAAGTCCAACCAAATGCATCTCCAAACTCTGAGACCCAGGACTCTGCTCCCATCCCACAACTGGATCCTTGACTTCCTGACCCACAGACCGCAGTTGGTGAGGACAGGGAACAACACTTCCTGCACAACAATCCTGAACACTGGTGCCCTGAAAGACTGCGTACTCAGCCCCTTACTAGCCTCCTTATACACTCACGACTGTGTGGCCAAATTCAGCTCTAAATCTGTGTAGAAATTTGCTGATGACACCACCATAGCAGGTCGGACCCGAAACGGTGACGAGACAGTACAGGGAAGAGATCGATAGCTTAGTGGCATGGTGTAAACACAACAATCTCTCTCTCTCAATGTCAGCAAAATGAATGAGCTCGTCAAGAAGCGGAGCAGAGAATAACCCCTTGTCTATATTAATCGTGATGAGGTGGAGGTGTCCGAGTCTTTCAAGTGCCAGCGAGTAAATATCACCAACAATCTGTGCTGATCCATCCACATCAAACAATCAGGAAAGCACACAAATGCCTCTACATCCTCAGGAGGCTAAGGAAATTCAGCATGACTGCAACAATTACCAATTTTTATAGATGCACCACAGCTTGGTATGACAACTGCTCTGCTCAAGACTGCAAGAAATTAGAGTTGCGAATGCGGCCCAGGCTATCACACAAATCAGCCTTCCTTCTGTTGACTCTGTCCATACTTTCCACTGCCTCAGAAAAGCAGCCAATATCATCCAAGACTCTCACTACCCAGATTATACTCAATTCCACCCTTTTCCATTAGGCAGAAGACACATACATTTGAAAACATGTACTAATGATTTAAGAACAGCTTCTTCCCCACTGTTATCAAACTTATGAATGGACCTCATGTATTACAACTGATCTTTCTCTGCAGCTGTAGCTCTGTATTCTGCATTCTGTTCTATGTACTTTTTCAGGTTTGGTTTACTGGAATAGCATGCAAAACATTACTTTTCACTGTATGTTGTTACATGGTAATATTAAATCAAACACGAATGTCATTAACCTAAAAAGCTGCTAAAGTTGGTGGTCAATTGAATAGTTCAGAGAGTGTAGGTTCATCATTTTTTTTATTAGTTAGGGGATTAAAGAATGAAACCAACATGGGGAATTTGGTGTATATGGCATCTGTACTGAAAAGGGTAATAGTGAGCACTCAATGCAAGTCTACCCACTGATATGTATCTAAGTCACAACGTCTGGAAGGAACTAATCAGTTCTAATGCTTTTGAGCTGGTGGCTTGTCTGTTAGTCTTACCTTTTCAGTGAACAGCCATATTGTTTAGGTTTGACTTCTATCCGTTAGGGGATAGCAGTGTCCGTGAAAACAGTTAAAACAGGAGTGGGAGATAGCAAGAACTGCAGATGCTGGAGTTAGAGATAACAAAATTGATGTTTCAGGTCAGAACCCTTCTTCAGAAATTTTGAAGAAGGGTCCCAACCTGAAATGTCAGCTTTCCTGCTGTTCTGATGCTGCCTGGCCTGTCATGTTCCTCCAGCTCCACACTGTGTTAAACAGGAGTAGGAGTTGACCAATCAATCCTTACAGCCTGCTCTGCCATTCAATATGATCATGGCTGATCACCCAACTCAATACTCCTGTTCCCACTCTTTCCCCCCCCATACCCTTTGATCCCTTTAACCCTAAAAACTATATCCAACTCCTTCTTGAAAGCATTCCATGTTTCAGCTTCAACCTCTTTCTGTGATAGAGAATTCCACAGGCTTGCCATTCTCTGGGTAAAGTCATTTTTTCTCATTTCAGTCTTGAATGGCCTACTCTGTATCTCTAGACAATGATTCCTGGTCTGGACCTGCCAGTAATTGGGAACATACTTCCTGAATTTACCTGGTCTAATCCTGTTAGAATTTTATAAGTTTTATCACTCTTGGCAGTACTTTTATGTTCTACATTATTTGTCCTTGTAAAAATGCAGGCAAGTCCTTGCAGTAATCACAAATACTTTACAGTGGCTACTTGTTATCGCCAAGGTTGGAATAAAAGCTTACTGTGTAATGGCTGTCTACTGTGTGCTGTCAAGGCTTAATCCTTGCTGAAGAGTTTAATGATACATTGATATCAAGATTCATGTCATTCAGGAGAATGAATCCAGTGTCAAACTTGTTTTCATTTAGATTAGATTCCCTACAGTGTAGAAACAGGCCCTTCGGCCCAGCAAGTCCACATCTTCCCTTGCATCATCCCATCCAGACCCATCCCCCTGTAACCCACACACCCCTGGACACTATGGGCAATTTAGCATGGCCAAGCCACCTCGCCTGCACATCTTTGGGCTGTGGGACGAAACCCGAGAACCCGGAGGAAACCCACACTGACATGGGGAGAATGTGCAAACTCCACACAGACAGACAGTCGCCAGAGGCTGGAATCAAAGCCAGGTCCCTGGCGCTGTGAGGCTGCAGTGCTAACCACTGAGCCACCACGGGAATGCTCAATTTCTTGTTCTCTGTAGCTTAACCAAAGTGTCCTCTTTGAGGCACTTACCATAATGTCACTTTCATTGACCATGTTGTATGGCAGTGCATGCACAACTCCACAGCAAGTGATCATGCTACATTTCTTAGCCAATATAAACACTTCCTTGATGGCTGCTGCTCACCATGTACCAAATGCGAGAGGAAGAACAATCCATAATTAAAAATCAACCCGGAGGTTTATCTTCAGCTAGTAAAAGTTCTAAAATAGTTGAACATTCTCTGTTAGGTTCGCAGAGTTCATCCCTCAGCTTCAAAAGGATGAGTCATCACAGATTGAATCTTAGTTTAAACAGGAAACATTTGCAGGGCTCTGGGGCAACAGCAGAACACACTAATTGGTAGCTCTTTCAGTAGTCCTGTATAAGCATGTGTCATACAATTCTGGTGCGCTAGCAACATCACTGATGTGTCACTACCTAAGCACATCGTAGCCAATAACCCAAAGGAAAGGATACTGCAGACACTTGCGTCACTTATCTTATTTAGATGTGTCTATGTTTGATTGTGTCTGGATTGATTGTCCTCAATAATCTCGACAACCAAGCAACAGGATGAAACATGCATAGTGCTACTGCTCAGCTTTAGGGCAATGTATATTGTAACTGTAGGAAACATTACCTTCCACATTCTATTCTCTCCATAGATGCTGCCTGACCTGCGGGGTGTTCCAAATGTCTTCTAGTTTCATCTCAAGGTAAATGATTCATTTTTCCAACACAGTACAATGTCCTGAAAGAAGCAAATAGCACACGGTCTCACAGAGGTGTCTGCATGGGTTTCCTCCAGGTGCTCCGGTCCAAAGATGTGCAGGTTAAATGGATCGGCCATGAGAAATGCACCAGTGGGGTGGGTCTAGATGGGATGCTCTTTGGAGGAAGACTATGGGCTCAATGGTCCAAATGGCTTCCTTCCACATGGTAGGGATTCTATGATTACAATCCAAGTATCCAACACAATTTGTAATTCTGGAAACCTATCAGTCCATGAGTGGGCACAGACAGGATTTGTCTGGGCTGGAGAATTTTAGTTAGGAGAAAAGATTGGGATAGGCTGGGGTTGTTTTCTTTTAGACCAGTGAGAATGAGGAGCTAACAAAATAGAAATGTGTAAAATTATGAGGAATCAACATAGAATGCACAGGTAGGACTTGGGATGAGGAGTCCTACAAGGGGCACAATTTGGGCTAAGAGGTTTCAAGGGGAATGTTTCTTTTCTCCCAGAAGGTGCTGAAGGACTGTAACTCCCCATCTGAAAGGGAATACGGAACAGAACTCCACACATCTTCCTGCTTTAGGAAGGATGTTGTGAAAGTTTAAGGATTCAGAAAAGATTTACAAGGTGACACCAGGGTTGGAAGGTTTGAGCTGTGGGGAGAGACTAAATAGGCTGGCTCAGAGGCTGAGGGGTGACCTTAGAGAGGTTTATAAAATCATGAGGAGCATGGAGAGGGTGAATAGCCAAGGTCTTTCCCCCAGTTTGGAGGAGTCCAAAACTCTAGGCCATAGGTTTAAGGTGAAAGGAAAAAATTTAGAAGCGACCTAAGGGGTAACTTTTTCACATGGAGGATGGTACGCATATGGAATAAGCTGCCAGAGGAAGTGGTGAAGGCTGGTACAATTACAACATTTAAAAGGCATCTGGATTGTATATGAATAGAAGGATTTAGAGGGAAATGGGCCAAATGCAG
Source organism: Stegostoma tigrinum (assembly GCF_030684315.1). NCBI lineage: Eukaryota > Metazoa > Chordata > Chondrichthyes > Orectolobiformes > Stegostomatidae > Stegostoma > Stegostoma tigrinum. The sequence continues at coordinate 6,140,516 of NC_081389.1, read as the reverse complement.
ACAAACTGGTCTAGATTTATTTAGGATACTTGGGTGGAACAAACAAGTAGAACTGAAGAGCCTGTTTCCATACTGTACAGCTCTACGACTCTAACACTTAAAAGGTATTTGGATATGCAATTGAAGATCATAAGATGGAAAGTGGGCTTAGGCCAGTTGGCAAACAAACAGTTGACCAGTGTAAACGGGACCCTGCTGTGCATATGTTAATTGTCTAAGAGTAGTTCTGCAGTTGTAAAATGATTTGGGACATCCCGAGCTCTTAAAAGCTGCAAATATACAAATACTTTCCCCTATGTTTTGCTTGCCTTCTTTCAGACAATCCACAAGGAATATTTAATATAAACTAGTGATAAGCTCAGCAAAAAGCCATCAGCTTTTAGTAAGTAGCAAATGCAACAAACCTTTCAAATCCACTTTTACTGAAGCATTGGAGCTGTGCAACTCATTATTTCATGAAATATTCTAGACAAAGGTCATGGAGCTCTTTCCATGGCCAGCAACTAATACATACTGGACCATGTAATCATGGGCACCCATTCAGGCTCTGATCCCCCGCCCTATTTTGTGTTAGTCAAACCCAGTATAGTAGTAAGGTCGTAAAACAACTGTTCTTCTTTTGGGAGAAAAGAGTCAGAGAGAGCTTCAGCATTCAATCACCAGCCAATGAACCCAATCAAATGGAGGTGGAGGCATGGAGCTTTGTAGCACAAACTGATGCAGTTCAACTCTTTAAATGCGTGCTTATCACTTACTAGAACAATCTAAAATGAATTGAGTCATAGAGATCTACAGTGCAGTAAAAGGGTCTTTAGCCCACCACGTCCATGCTGGTCAAAAGCAACCACCTAGTTCCATAGCCTCTGTACCCCATTGCCCTCTACTACAAAGAGTTGTTCAAATTCCCCTTTTCTTCCAAGTGTCTACCTCATGGTAGATCATTCCAATGGCCACATTACTGGACAGTGTGAGATCATAATGAGAACGGCATTTTAAGGACCCACTTTCAAGAAGACTCACCACCTTCAGATTTTTGGATAAATATGCTCCTATTGGCTCCTGGAATAGCTATCCATTTGATTTATGAAAAATAGTGCAGCGAAGTAAGGGGTTGGTTAGCTTATCCTGCACAATCGGAGATGCCCATGAACCTCCCCGAACTTGCCTGCGGCATGGTGACCCTCAGGTTAAACCACCAGTCGTCTCTCACTCTTGTGGGAGAGGAGCCCTATGGACTGGTAAGACCAAGGCAACTTGTCCCTCATTCAGAGGAGTGTAAGGCAGTACATTCTGATGGTGTAAACAATGAAGAGCAAGACAAGATAAACAGCATCGTGAGAATCAGAGATTTTCCAGCACAGAGATGCCCATCATACTTGCACTGGTCATCATACATCTATGCATTCTAATCTTATTTTCCAACACTGGCCCATAGCCTTGTATGCTATGGTATTTCAAGTCATTATCTGCGTACCTATTAGTTGGCTTGAGAGTTTCTGCCTCTAGTACCCTTCAAGGCAGCAAGTTCCAGAGACTTTCCACCCTCTTCCTCAAATCCCCTAATTATTCTAAAGGGTTCGTGGGAAGAGAAGGACCTGGCATTACAGGTGACAGCCTGGAAGATTGTAGTTTGAGAAGGTTGTCACAAAAGCATACAAAGGTTCTGAGTTTTATAAGTAGAGGCTTGGAGAATAAGGTCATCTCATTACGATGAACCTTTAGGAACCCCTGGCTCTCACTGAACAATATGTTAGCTTGGCTTCACTTCACTCCCCCACCTTCCCTATACCTTTCAACTCCCCGAGAGCCCCAAAATCTGTCTGCCCCATGTTCAACTGTACTTAACACTGGAGCATCCACAATCCTCTGGAGGTAGACAATTGCAAAGATTCGCAACCCCTTGACAGAAGTAGTTTCTCCAAACCTCTGCTCTAAACGATCGGCTCCTTATCCTGGACTGTGTCTGTCACCCCCACCCACACTTCACCACCTTCACATTTTTGAATTCCCTGGCCTGCAAAAACAATCAGTCAGCATCTGATCCTACAAAGCCCTTTCAGAATCTTGCCAGTTCTGATGGGATTTTGTCTAATTCATTGAAATTCCAGAAACTATAGTCTCAATTTATTTAGCTTCTCGCAATCAATCATTCTCTTATTCCAGGCACCAATTAATTTGAAACTGAAACAGTGAAGGTTCCATGTCAAATTATCCTTCCTTAAAATGCAGAGATGAAAGTGGATTGGCTATTACGTTGCTCCCCACCCCTCCTCTGCTGGGTGTATTTTCCTTGGATGGGGCAGAACATAGCTGCCATGCCACCATCCCCACTCCCTAGGCACCATGTTCCCTCCCCACCTTAAACTGGAATATTTTCCATTTTGTGACAGCAAGATTCTTCCTTGCATCACTGCCTGCCTTGTTGGCTAAGCTCAGGCACTATTGGGAGCAATGAGGGGAGGCGATGGCCTAGTGGTATTTTCACTGCACTGCTAATCCAGAGACCCAGATAATATTCTGGAGACAGGGGTTCGAATCCCACCACTGCAGATGGTGGAATTTGAATTCAATAAAATATTTGGAATTAAGAATCTAGTGATGGCCGTGAATCCATTGTCAATTGTCAGAAAAAACCCCATCTGGTTCACTAATGCCCTTTAGGGAAGGAAACTGCCATCCTTACCTGGTCTGGCCTACATGTGACTCCAGACCCACGACAATGTGGTTGACTCTGAACTACCTTCTGGGCAATAAATGCTGCCTGGCCAGCGATGCCTACATCCCATTAATGATTTTTTTTTAAAATGAAGCAGATTGGCCAGCAACCTTTCAAAGGTGGGCCTTACCCCTGAGTGAGGGGCAGAATGCCTCATGCTGTTACTGCTGTAGGGCAGTCCCATTCAATTCGGGAAATCCAAGAAGCGTGCCCCACCCCACCAAAAAAGATATTCAGTTCTCTGTCCCTGCAGCAAGGTGATTAATATAAGTTATAAACAGCAGAGCCTCTCCCCTAATTCTGATGTGTCCAGCACTCCACAAGCCATAGCCTACCAAACTGAAAATTCAATACTTAGAAACATTGAAACTAGATCAGGAGTAGACCAAGATAAAAAAGTGTGGAGCTGGATGAACACAGCAGAGCAAGCAGCATCTTAGGAGCACAAAAGCTGACGTTTCAGACCATTTGGCCTTTCAAACCTGCTCCACCAATCAATATGATCAACCCAGTTCCCTGTTCTCACTTCTATCCCCTATATCAAAGATCAAAAAAGAACAAAGAAAATTACAGCACAGGAGTCCAAGCCTGCGCCGATCCAGATCCTCTATCTAAACCTGTTACCGATTTTCTAAGGATCTGTATCCCTCTGCTCCCTGCCCATTCGTGAATCTGTCTAGATACATCTTAAAAGACACTAACGTCTCTGCATCTACCACCTCCACTGGCAATGCATTCCAGGCACCCACCACCGTCTGCGTAAAGAACTTTCCACGCATATCTCCCTTAAACTTTTCCCCTCTCACTTTGAAATGGTGACCCTTGTAACTGAGATCCCCACTCTGGGAAAAAGCTTCTTGCTATCCACCCTGTCTATACCTCTCATGATTTTACAGACCTCAATCAGGTCCCCCCTCAACCTCCGTCTTTCTAATGTAAATAATCCTAATCTACTCAACCTCTCTTCATAGCTAGCCCCCTCCAAACCGGGCAATGTCTTGGTGAACCTCCTCTGCACCCAGTCCAAAGCATCCACATCACCAACAGTTCAAGAAAGCATTTCCACTTTCTTAAGAAAAATTAGAGATGGATAATAAATTGCTGCCAAAGATGGTGACATCCCATGACTGAGTAAGAAATAAACCAATGTGAAGTAAATAAACCACTTGCTGTTATCTACTTCTCCCCCTCCCCTCCACAATTTCTGATGAAGGGTCCAGGCCCGAAACGTCAGCTTTTGTGCTCCTGAGATGCTGCTTGGCCTGCTGTGTTCATCCAGCCTCACATTTTATTACCCACATCCTTTTGGTAATGTGGCGACCAGAACTATACGCAGTATTCCAAATGTGGTTGAACCAAAGTCCTATACAACTGTAACATGACCTGCCAACTCTTGTACTCAATACCCCATCCAAATGAATGAAAGCATGCCGTATGCCTTCTTGACCACTCTATCCACCTGCGTTGCTACCTTCAGGGTACAATGGACTTGAACACCCAGATCTCTGCATCAATTTTCCCCAGGGCTTTTCCATTCACTGTATAGTTCGCTCTTGAATTGGATTTTCCAAAATGCATCACCTCGCGTTTGCCTGGATTGAACGCCATCTGCCATTTTTCTGGCCAACTCTCCAATCTGTCTATATTCTGCTGCATTCTCCAACAGTCCCCTTCACTATCTGCTACTCCACCAATCTTAGTGTCATCTACAAACTTGCCAATCAGACCATCTATACCTTCCTCCAGATCATTCATGCATATCACAAAACAGTGGTCCCAATACGGATCCCTGTGGAACACCACAGTTCTCCATTTTGAGAAACTCCCTTCCACTACAACTCTGTCTCCTGTTACCTAGTAAGTTCTCTATCCATCTAGTTCATACACCCTGGACCCCATGTGACTTCACTTTCTCCAGCAGCCTACCATGGGGAACCTTATCAAACGCCTTACTGAAGTCCATGTATATGACATCTACAGCCCTTCCCTCATCTATCAACTTTGTCACTTCCTCAAAGAATTCTGTCAAGTTGGTAAGACATGACCTTCCCTGCACAAAACCATGCTGAATATCACTAATAAGCTCATTTTCTTCAAATGCAAATGGGCCCTCTCCCTCAGTATCTTCTCCAGCAGCTTCCCCACCACTGACACCAGGCTCACCAGTCTATAATTACCTGGATTATCCTTGCTACCCTTCTTAAACAAGGGGACAATGTTAGCAATTTTCTGGAACCTCACCTGTGCTCAAGGATGCTGCAACGATATCTGTTAAGGCCCCAGCTATTACCTCTCTTTCTTCCCTCAGTAACCTGGGATAGATCCCATCCGGACTTGGGGACTTGTCCACCCTAATGCCTTTTAGAATACCCAACACTTTTCCCCCTCCTGCTGATTTGACCTAGAATATTCAACATCTGTCCCTAAGCTCAACATCCATCATTACCCTCATCGGTGAATACCAACATAAAGTACTCATTAAGAATCTCACTCATTTTCTCCGATTCCTCGCATAACTTCCTCCTTTGTCCTGGAGTGGGCCAATGTTTTCTATAGTTACCCTTTTGCTCTTTATGTACAAATAAAAGGCTTTGGGATTTTCCTTAACCTTGTTTGCTAAGGATGTTTCATCATCCCTTTTAGCCCTCTTAATTCCATGTTTCAGATTTGTCCTACTTTCCAGATATTCTTCCAAAGCTTTGTCCGTTTTCAGTCGCTCAGACCTTACGTATGCTTCCCTTTTCCTCTTAGCTAGTCTCACAATTTCACCTGTCATCCATGGTTCCCTAATCTTGCCATTTCTATCCCTCATTTTCACAGGGACATGTCTGTCCTGCACTCTAATCCACCTCTCTTTAAAAGCCTCCCACATATCAAATGTGGATTTACCCTCAAACAGCTCAAAACCCCCAATCCACATTCCCCAGCTCTTGCCAAATTTTGCTACAGTTGGCCTTCCCCCAGTTTAGCACCCTTCCTTGAGGGCCATTCTCTTCTTTGTACACGAGTATTGTAAAACTTACTGAATTATGATCACTGTTCCCAAAGTAATCCCCTACTGGCCAGGCTCATTCCCCAACATCAGGTCCAATATGGCTCCTTCCTGAGCTGGACTATTTACATACTGCTCTAGAAAACCCTCCTGGATGCTCCTGACAAATCCTACTCTGTCTAAACCCCTAACACTAAGTGATTCCCAGTCAATGTTGGGAAAATTAAAATCTCCAATCACCACCAACCTGTTGCTCCTACATCTTTCCATAATCTGTCTACATATTTATACCTCTATCTCACGCTCACTGTTGGAAGACCTGTAGCACAGCCCCAACATTGTTATCACGCCCTTCCTATAACTGGGCTCTGCCCATATTGCCTGACTGCTCAGGTTCTCCATAGTGCCCTCCTTCAGCTCAGCTGTGATATCCTAAAGTAATGCAACTCCTCCACCTCTTACCTCCCTCTCTGCTGCCTGAAGCATCCATATCCTGGGATATTTAGTTTCTAATCTTGCCCTTCCCTCAACCAAGTCTCAGTAAAAGCAACCATGGATGACAGGTGAAATTGAGAGACTAGCTAAGAGGAAAAGGGAAGCACACAAGGTCTGAGCGACTGACAACAGACGAAGCTTTGGAAGAATATCAGGAAAGTAGGACAAATCTGAAACATGGAATTAAGAGGGCTAAAAGGGGTGATGAAACATCCTTAGCAAACAGGGTTAAAAAGCAATAACATCATACTCCCAGGTACTAGTCTAAGCCCTAAGTTCATCTGCCTTACCTGCTACACTTCTCACATTAAAACAAATGTACCTCGGACCACCTGTCCCTCTGTGTTCTTCATCTGCTCTCTGCCTACTCTTCCCCTTAGTCACACTGAGCTCATTATTTGGTTCCTTACAGGCTTTAGTTACTACCTCCTTCCTGTCCATTAACCGCCTCATTTGGCTCCCATCCCCCTGCCACGTTTAGTTTAAACCTTCCCCAACAGCATTAGCAAAAGTACCCCCTAGGACATTGGTTCCAGTCCTGCCCAGGTGTAGACCGTCTGATTTGGAATAGTCCCACCTTCCCCAGAATCGGTCCCAATATCCCAAAAATCTGAACTCCTCCCTCCTGCACCATCTCTGAAGCCACTCATTTATCCTTCCTATTCTTTCATTTCTACTCTGACTAGCACATGGCACTGGTAGCAATCCTGGAGATTACTACCTCTGAGGTCCTACTTTTTAAACTTGGCTCCCAACTCCTTAAATTCTGCTTTTAGGGCCTCATCCCGCTTATTACCTCGATCAGTTGTGCATATATGCAGCACAACAGCTGGCTGTTCATCCTCCCCCTTCAGAACGTTCTGAAGTTGATCTGAGACATCCCTGACCCATGCACCTGGGAGGCAACATACCATTCAGGAGTCTCATTTTTGACCCACAGAACCGCCTATCCACTCCCCTTACAAATCGAATCCCCTATGACTGTAGCCCTTCCACTCTTTTGCCCACGCTTCTGTACAGCAGAGCCGGCCACTGTGCCATGAACCTGGCTACTGCTGCCGTCCCCTGAGCCATCTCCCCCAACAGTGCCCAAAACAGTGTATCTGTTCTGGAGGGAGATGACCACAGTGGACACCGGCACTGCCTTCCTGCTTTTTCTCTGCCTTTTGGTCACACATTCCCTTTCTCCCTCAGCACTGCCTGAATATATCAGTTCACTCACCTTCCCAGAGCACAGGTCGACCGCTTCCACTCAGCTCCGCTGCTGAAATAAAGAACTTACCTTCCCAGCAGCTCCCTGGTCCTCGCTCTCACTGCTCCAGCCACTGCTGCAAAAATAGAGGCCGCTGCTTCTATGAGGCAAGTATTTAAATGGGAAAACTTACCTCCTGGCAGCTCCCTGGTCCTCGCTCACACCCATCCCACTGCTGCTGCTGCTGCAAAAAACAAATCCTTTGATTGTTTTAACCCCAAGAACTATAGCTAACTTCTTATAGAGATCGATTGTTTTGGCCTCAACCACATTCAGTGGCAGAGAATTCCACAGGCTCACCACTTGCTGGATGAAAACATTTCTGCTCATCTCGGTCCTAAATGGCCTATCCAGTATCCTTGGATTTTAAACCCCGATTCTAGACTTCATAGTCATAGGGAACATCCTTCCTTTGATGACTCTGTGTAGTACTGTGTGAACTTAAATCAGTTTCACAGCTTCCCTCTGCTTCCTGTTTGTCAATCAATTCTCTAGCTATACTTCTATACAGGTACCAATTTCATGAATCCTTATCTCCACTACTAACTTTCTGCATAGCACCTTAGCAAACACATTTTGAAAACCCAGTTATTCTACTGGTTCTACCGGATCTATCCTACTAGCTCCATCCTCAAAAAACATTAATGAAAGTGGCAAACAGGATTTCCCGTCAGTAAAACCAATTTGACTCAGTCTAAACATACCACGTTGAAAAGTAGGACCTCTCAGGTTGTAATCTCGAGACTACTCCTTGCGCCACATGTGCGTGAGGCTAGGAACAGGAAGAAAGTCCAGTTAAATATGTGGCTAAAGAGCTTGTGTAGCAGGGAGGGCTTCAGGTATGTGGATCGTTGGGATGTCTTCTGGAGCAGGTGGGACCTGTACAAGCGGGGCAAGTTTTACCCAGAAGTGCACTAATATCCTGGCAAGAAAGTTTGCAAGTGCCACTTGAGAGGGCTTAAACTAGTGCGGCAGGTGTGCAGGAACCAGAGCAAATCATAACTAGCACATTTACTATCTCTGCAGCTATGACTTTTCAAACTCTAGGATTAAGGTATTCAGGTCCCAGGAAATTCTCAGGTTTATTTCTTTTCACCAATTCTCCTTTTTCTTTGCTGATATTCATTTCCCTAATTTCTTCACTCTTTTCCACTCCTAAATAACTCTCTATTGTGTCATCTAAACAGAAGACAGTACAAAGTATTTGTTTCATGTCTGTGCTATTTCATCATTCTCCACAGTAACGTCACTTGTCTGTTCTTTAACGACCAACATTTACTCTCCTCCTTGTGAGTTGAGAAGATTTGTAGCTCAGGTCAAGGTTCTGGATGTGAGTTTGCTCGCTGAGCTGGAAGGTTAGTTTTCAGACGTTTCGTCACCATTCTAGGTAACATCATCAGTGAGCCTCCGACGAAGCCTCGGAGGTTACGTCGGAGGCTCACTGATGATGTTACCTCGAATGGTGACGAAACGTCTGAAAACTAACCTTCCAGCTCAGCGAGCAAACTCACATCCAGACTCTCCTCCTTTTCTATATACTTAAGCAACATCTTGCAATCTGTATGAAATGATAGAAATATTCAAATCATGAGGGTCAATACGGAGTAAAAACCATTGGTAGAACGTTTGAGACTTAGATGACTTGAATTTAAGGGAATTGCAAAGGAATTACAGGTAAAATGAGAAAAAAACCTTCTGAGCAGTGAGTGGTCAGGGTCTGTAATATACTACCTTAAAATTATAAAATCTTTAAACAGGATCTGTACTATACTGACTTAAATTCACTACAAGAGCCTTTTTATGGTTTGTATTGCAGCTTTCAAAAGGGAACTGGATAAGCACCTGAAGGAATAAAAATGTAAGGCAATGATATAAGTTATAGGAGAGTTGAACCAAGTGAGTTGCACTTTAAGACACCTAGAAATGACACGGTGGGCTAAGTGGTTGGTGTTAAAATCAATAATGATTCTGTTTCCAAAGTAAATTAAACAAGTTTGAGAATATATGTCCATCATTGTTCTGGGTCCGAGGCCTCCACATGCTTATACTTCTTCCCTGGTTAGATGCAAGTAATGCACTATTTCTGGGATCTGATGTAAAGGCTGCAAAGCTGAAGCAATTAAGTGTTACTAATGCCCCAGTGTGGCTGCCACAACCCTGGGGGAGGATAGGATAGAGGGAAATAAAGAAATCAAGTGGAGGAGCAAAAGGAACTTTACCTCCAATCTTAACAATTTATTTAACATGCATATTTTATCTTCAATTTATCTTTACAATTAAAGGCTACTTCCTGCTATCTCAGAAGCTTCATGCCAGCCAATGCTACAGCATGCAGTTAGACTGCTTTGGGCAGTGAGACACATGACCCTCAGTATGAAGAGGTCATGCCCTGGGAGACTGCCAGAATGCCTGATTGTCCAACCGCACCCGAACCCCTTCAATGCCACAGCCCACAATTTCACTGTGCTGAAAGAGAGAATCATGGCAAAAACAAGGCAGGGGCTGCTGGCACACAAGGAGAGTGGGAGGTGGTGGTACTGGGGTGACATGTCATGGGGGTTGCCCAAATGTGCTAAGTATACCCACTGAATGACATTCCCTGACTTCCTTCCCATCTTTTATGTGGGCCATTAAACACAGACTGCCCATATCAACTATATCCTGGTAAGGACAGCATATTACTCAGGTCACTAAGCTGACTGGGATGTCTAAATTACCCCTCGTTTTTTTTTACAACTATTGAGAGGAGGGAGGCAGGAGAACAAGCTGCTGGCTTTGGCTTCTGCTTTGTAACTTAATCAAGCGGTCAGTACGAGGGTGGATGAGCTAGCCACACTGATCTGTTGGAATGCCCTCTTCTTAGAGGCAGGCCCGATTACCCAACAAATCCACACCGAGCCTCTGAGCATCCCACCTAAACCCATCCCCGTATGACACACCAAATCTACACATCTTTGAACACTACAAACAATTTAGCATGGCCAAGCATCTTTAGACAGTGGGAGGAAACTGGAGCACCCAGAGGAAACCCACACAGACACGGGGAGAATGCGCAAACTCCACACGGACAGATGCCGGAGGGTGGAATTGAACCCGGGCCCTTGGTGCTGAGAAGCAGCAGCGCTAACCACTGAGCCACCGTGCTGCCCTTGCAGAGTTGGGGGTTGTATAGTAGCACAGATCAAGGATTGGTTATGGAGGAGTCTGATGATCAGTGTCTTCATCATCAGTTGGGTCTGGCACTGGTGGCAATGAAACGGTGGCAGAAGGGCAACATGACAACATTAATGATATGGGCTGTAGAGAGACACGTTACTGGGTCCATCGTAGGTGGCGGCAAAGTGGTGTGGAGATGAATCTGCCCAGCAGCAAAAGATAGCTTTTGAGAATCAGCGACTTCCGTGTTAGTTAAGTCTGGCGAGATGGTGGTGACTCTGAGCTGGCTCAGAACTCAAAAGTAGATAGACTTGTCTTTAAAGTTATATCTTTTAATTTTTTTCTCTTATTCTTAAACTGTCGAAATGGTGCCATATCATGGCCACAGATGAAAGTTTTTTACTGTAATTTATTGTATTTCACATTATAAAATACACATGATAAAATCAAATAAAACAGGAAGCAGAGGGAAGGCGGGAAAACCCATAAGATCGAGCCTACAGTGTGTTGGTGATGGACAGGTGAGCCCTTAGGTTGGTCAGTGATTGTACAATGGTACAGAAAGGGGAATGTCCCTTCTTGCTGGAGATCATCACCTGGCAATTCTGAATACAGTTCTAACAAAACAAATGCATTAGCACATTAAGGATAGCAGCTATAAGCTAGGGGTAATATAGTACATGAGTAACTCATTGAGCTGTGTTTCACTGAAATTGTCAAGACTGTAAACGTATGAAAACAATTAGTGTTGGCCACAATGATTGAAAACATTCCACAGAATGGTCTGTGGTTGTGCTGCTTGACGTTTAGTACCTACAGATCCAGGATTGGTGGGCGGAGAGAGCTGAAAAGAGGTCTCAGAAGTGAGCTCATCTAGCCAAATGAGATCCCAGAAAATGTCACCAATTTGACTCCGAGTAGGTACTTAATTGACCTGAGTTACCTGTTGGGTCAGTTAGCGCTGGTCGAAAACTGCTTCTAGCAAAATTACTCAATGGCGGGCTGGGACAGTAGATATTCAGGGCTCCGTCCTGATGCCAGATTCCCCCAAAGGTGCTGTCAATACCATCCCTAAGGTTGTCTGCATGGGACAGAGCAAGTTTGGCTGTACAGCATGGAAACAGACCCTTCGGTCAACTCATCTGTGCTGACCAGGCATCACAATTGGACCTAGTCCCATATCCCTCTAAACCTTTCTTATTCATTTACCCATCCAGATGCCTTTTAAATTTTGTAATTGTACCCTGCTCCACCACTTCCTCTGGCAATTCGTTCCATATAAGCACCATCCTCTGTGTGCATAAGTTACTCCCCAGGTCCTTTTTCAGACTTGCCCTCTCACCTTAAACCTATGCCCGCTAATTTTGGACTCTGCATCATGGGGAAAAGACCTTAACCGTTCACCCTGTCCACGGCTCTCATGGTTTCATAAACCTCAAAAAAAAAATCACCCCTCAGCCTGACGCACCAGGGGATAAAAAGCCCCACCCTGTTCAACCACCCCATAAAATTCTAAAATCAACAGTCTCATCAAAATCCTGTAAAAATTTTTTGCAACCTCTCAAGTTTAACTATGTCCTTCCTACAGAAGGGTGACCAGAATTGTGGGAAGCTTTTTTTAAAAAAAGTGACCTTAACGACCATGCATCCTTGAGATCACACCAACGTATGAAGACGGACAGCAAAAGCAGCTATCACAATGAACTGAACCTATGTCCCTATGCCGAGGATTATAATATTGACATGAATGATATAGAACCTGCCAATATTACTTAGTTAGCTCAGTTGATTGGCTGGTTTGCAGTGCAGAGTGATGTCAACAGTGAGAGTTCAATCCCATACCGGCTGAGGTTACCATGAAGGACCCTCCTTCTCAACTATTCCCTCCCCTGAGACATGTTGACTCTCAGGTTAAACCACCCACTGGTCATCTCTCCCAAATCCAGGGGCTTACACACAAACAAAAGATATTTGTTTACACCAAGGAAAGTCACTTTCAAAGCTATTGAAGTGACTGAAATGGACAAATCCAATTATTCCAACCAGCTAATTGAAAACAATAACCTTTTCAAGTGAATTTACATAGGGGGGAGTAATCACAATAGCTAAGCCAGCGAATCAGAGCTCAGTTTAAAGGAGTATTTATTTCCAAAGCTAAATATTGAATTTTTTATGCAGGGGTTTAACACATTTATTGGTCCATTTAAAACTGATTCAAAAATACAATCATATTCAGCTTAACAAAAGGAAATTATTTGCATTAATGGATTTAACCACCTACATAAACGCTTATCAACAATGTTCAAGAGAGCAAATATTTTGTCAGAGCATTGTCATTCATGGTATCATCAGCCAGCTGCAGTAATGTGTGGCAACTGACCTTGAACTTCTCATGGCATTTCAACATTCAATGTTACCACCGGCTACAGTTAGAACACTTAAAAGACAATTAGGTAAGTACACAAAATATGAAATGTTTGGAGTGATATAGGCCAAGCAGAGGCAGGTGGGGCTAGTTTAGTTTATGATTATGGTCAGCATGGACCGGTTGGACCAAATGGTCAGTTTCCATGCGATATGACTCAAAAGAAAATCTTCTCAATGGCTATTGGACACCACTAAACCAGATTATCTGAATGTCTGTATGCAAACTGACTACATTGAAAAATGTCTAAACTTCAAAGTACTTTGATGGGCTGTAAAGTTCTTCAGGATAACCTGAGAGATGAAATATGAGCAGTGATGTATATTTGAAGTTTCACAACAGTTGCTAAAAAGAGGCATGTTGTCAAAGGTTTTTGCCTCGCATTCATCAGGAATGCCAAACAATCAGAACAACTTACACCACAGCAAGCAAAGGGTTTGATTGGATGGTAAGTCACTGATTCTCCATGACAATGCCTTGGTCAAAGCAATTGAGAATTATGCACTCCCATGGCTCCGTAATTCAAAGAAAGGACAAAAATTGAACATTTTCCTGTCATTTACAGAGGAAATATCCTCTTGTGTGAATGCATGTTGCTTAGCAAATAGTTTTAAAGATATTACTAACAGAATTGATAGAGGGGAATTGAATTTTCAGAAGATTTTCCATAACATCCTCCACGGGAAGTTGACTTGCAAAAACTAAAGGACATCCAATAGGAGGTAATGCAACTGTGTGAATTAAGGATTGGCCAAGGGGCAGAAAACAGAGTAGCAATAGATGGGTCATTCTTATGTTGGGAGGCTGTAACTAGTGGGGTGCGCCACGGGATCAGAACTTAGGCCTCCACTGTTCACAATATATAATCAACAATTTTGATTTGGGGGCTGCATGTAATATTTCCAAGTTATGGATGGCACAAAGCAAGGTGGGAAAGTGGGTTGTCAAGATGATGTAAAGTGGCTTCAAGAGGATTTGGACAGACTTAGTGGGTGGGCAAAAACATGGCACATGGTATATACCATGGGAAAAAAAACTGGGGTTAACCACTTTGGAAGTGCAAATTTGAAAGTATTCCTTGAATGGTAAGAGGATAGAAAGGCACCCGAGAGTCTGCAATTAGCCACTAACATGCAGGTGCAGAAGGCAAGTAGGAAGGTAAAGGTATATTTTTCTTTATTACAGGTGAATTTCAGCACAGGATTAGGGAGGCTTTGCTTTAATTGCTAGACTGCACCTGGAGAACTGTGTGCAGTTTTGATGTCCTCAAATTATGAGGAATATTATTGTCATAGAAGGAGTGCAACATAGCTTCACCAGACTTGTTCGGAGGATGGTGGGATGGTCCTGTGAAGAGACATTGGGGAAAATGTACCTGTATTCTCCAGAGTTGTGAAGAATGAGAGGTGATATAACTGAAACCTACAAAATACTGAAGGATAAGAACAGGGTAGATGTTAAATGTTGGGTAAGATATTTCCCCTGGTTAAGGAATCTTGAAACAGTGGAACAATTTAAAAAATAAAGGCATATAACAATTAGGATTGAACTGAGGGAATCTTTTTCACCCAGAGGGTTAGAAATCTTTGGAGGTAACTGCAACAGAGGGCTGTAAAAGTTCAGTAAGTGAGCATATTTAGAGATTGACAGATCTGAAGGGGTATGGGAAAAGGTCATTGAAATAGATGATCAGCAGACTGAACGAAGAAGCAGTCTTAATGGGTAGAATAGACTATTCCTGTTCCTACAGTCTTGCGTAAACTTTATAGGCTCAACTGATTAAACACAATGTTTGTCAATGGCAAATTAAATGTGATTATATACAATTGCCTTTCACAATGGAGGTAGTCCTCAACTACAGTCCCAGCGATAATACGGGAAACAAAAGATACATAGATACTGCACTGGTCTTGACGGTAGGAATTGGCAGGGCAGGCTCAGCTCTGCGGGTTTCAGAAGATAAATTCACAAGTTTCTCCAGCAGCAGTGAAATGTTTTCAAACAAATTTGAACCAGTTATATGAAGTTAGAATCGCATAATATTCCCAGAGAGTAATTTATGAAATTTGGCATATGAATCCAATATTCTTTCAAAATATTTAAGTCAGTTATAAAATTAGAACTGTCAAAATGTACATTGAATGAAAATCCGAATAAAGGTGAGAATTGGAGATAAAGGCAGGAGGTTTTAAAAACACAGGTCGGTCAACAGCTGTAAAGGGAAAGGTGAGTAAACCTCATTCCCTTTTTCTAGAAATACATTATTTGAAGTCAGTAGTTAGAAAGCCTGCAGCAAGTGTCTAGTCAGGGCCTTAAAGCCTTTAATACCCAGGCCAAAAAGTGTCACAGGCCTTCTTACCAGCCGTCCCTGGCTCTGGCTGGCCTCCAAACTGTGCCCCCCAGGGAACCGTCCCAACTCTATCCCTTCTCTGCCCTCCTAGAAGGAAAATATGGTGAGCAAGGGCACTTAGAAAGAAGGCAGATCCTGCTGAGGCCAGAGGCTGACCTGCCCAGGATAATCTCCCCCTCAGCAGTCCCTTGACAAACTCTGGCATTTTGGCCACATGTATTGCTCTGATCACAACGTAGGTCATTTTAATTCCCAACATCTCTGGCCAGCTATTCAGATCCCATGAGGCTTGATACAAGCTACACATTTTGTAGCTTGGGATCCTTGGCTAATCTGCAGAGCCCGACATTGAATACTAACTTTGGTAACTGGGGCCTGTGTCACATCCTTCCTAGTTTCATTAAGAGTTGAAGGGTGAAGATGAACAGGAGTTGGTGGGGGGGCAGGGGAAGGAGG
This sequence comes from Stegostoma tigrinum, assembly GCF_030684315.1. NCBI lineage: Eukaryota > Metazoa > Chordata > Chondrichthyes > Orectolobiformes > Stegostomatidae > Stegostoma > Stegostoma tigrinum. The sequence continues at coordinate 6,124,674 of NC_081389.1, read as the reverse complement.
AGGAGAAAAAGAAGGATGAAAAAGAAGATTTCTGGGAAAATAGTGTTCCCATGCATCAGACTTGCAGGGGAGGATTGCTCACATGCTTCTTTCCTCTGTTCAGCACTGGCAACTCACTGAAATTTACCACATTTCAATTTCAGACTGTCTGCATCAACTTTTTGCCTCTATTTTCCTCCACCTTTTACCTGTTAAATTTATGTGAATCTATGACATTCCATCCCTGAACTTATTCACATGTTCTCCCCCTTTTATTGGTTTACACTGTTGATATTTTATAGAAGGAGTGAGTAGTGTGAAGTTAAGTGTAAGATCAGTTTCACAGAAATAGTAACCGATTTTCAGGGGAGCATTAGCAACTCCATTCCGTTTGAAATGAAGGCCAACGTTTCATTTGCCTTCCCTAGTACCCGCTGAACTTGGATGCTTGTTTCTTCTGATTCATAGATGAAGACTCCCAAATCCCTGTTCTGTAGCTTTCTGCAGTCTGCATCACGCAGCAGGTATCTCCTTTCAATGGACTGTGCACCATGCACATTTATGGTTTAAATGTAATTGTCTCCTCCAAAACATGGAAATTTATTGCTGATATAAACTATGTTGGTGAATCAAACTGAACCTTAACTGGGTAACAGAATCAAGCTTGGATGTGACAGAAATGTAGCAAAAACACTTACAGGTTATTATGGAACCATTGTAAAGAAAACCTAAAAATAAAATTAAAAATATACACAATTTAATTAATGAACAGCGATACCTACTGAACATGCAAACTGTATATGCTTTATTTACAAACTACATCGAATCTGATGCAAATGGATTTTTGCTTAAGCCATGAATTTTGTTGGATTTGTATCTGCTCTTGTTCCACAGCTCCTTTGTGGTTTCCTCTGCATTCTGCCCCTATGTGTAGAGATGGACTTCGAAGCACGTGCATGATGAAAAACAAAGAAATAGCCACAACAATTATATGTTCCTACAGTCCACACGCGGGGAGAGGGGGAGGGGGGAGGGGAGATGGGGGGCATTGAGGAAAAAAAAAGGGGGGGTGACAGAGAGGCAGGGGAGGACATCCCAGTCCAGCGATGCCTTTATTTTAAAATAGTCATCCCTGTTTGCAAATGGCCTTACCGTCCTAATAGAAGAATCATAGAAATTCTACAGTAGGAAAGCAGGCCATTTGGCCCATCAAATCCACACTGACCTTCTGAAGAGCATCCCATCCAGACCAAAGTCCCTACCTTATCCCTGTAACCATACATTTCCCATGGCTAACCCACCTAACCTTCACATGACAGACAATTTCACATGGCCAATCCACCTAATATCTTTGTATTAACCACACAGGTGGTTAAGGAAACCCACGCAGGCACAGAACATGTAAACTCTACACAGACAGTCACCCAAGGCTGGAATAAAACCTGGTGCTGAGTCTGCAGCGCTAACCACTAAGCCACCCTGCTGCCATGGTGAACCAATATCCCCAGAACATTATCCTAAGCCTCTATTACCCCACTATACCATCACTCTTGGGTGAAAACATTTCACTTGAAATCAGCATGATGTCATCAGTTCATGTAGTGCTCTTTAATGCAATAAAAAATCTTGTGATGCTTCAAGAGTGTTATCAAATTACATTTGATACTGCACTACATAAGGCAATAAGAAGACAGATGGGATGTGTTTTACGGAGTGTTTGAAAGGAGGGGAGAGAAGCAGAAGGGTTTAGGGAGGCTTTCAAGCTTAGGATCAGACAACTGAAGGCATTGCGGTCAATACAGGATCAATCAATCATAATCAGGAACGTATACAGGACCAGAGTCAGATGGAAGAAGAAAATCATCTATAACTTCAGCCAACCATATGGTATCTGTGCTTCTAATTCTGGCCTCAAACTCCTTTGACTTACATCATTCCACTGGTGGGAATGACTTCAGTTATACGGACCCCAAGATCTTGGGTTCTTGACTAAACATCACCTAACTTTCTCTCTCCCCCTCCTTCTTTAAGACACTCCTTAAAACGTTCTAAGCTTTGGATCACTTGTCTTTATATATGCCCCCCTTATGTGGCTCTGTCAAATTTTGTTTGCTTACATTCATGGTTTTACCCTTTTATAAAGAACATCTTGGGCAGATCAAAGTATAGCTGATGCCTTAAAGACGTTAAGGCAGGTTTTTATGTTGCGCTGGAAATGCAATGAAAGTAGTAATTGTCAGAGTTAGGCCAAGAGCCAGAGAAGCGAGCAGGTTATGGCAGGCAGACTGCAATGGGGATAGGGGTGGGGAAGCAGAGTTGATGATAGGTAGCAAGAGCACAGGAAAGGGTATCCAGGAGCAGTGAATGTTAGCGGCACAAGATGTCAAGAGGAGAAGCAAAAGAAAGTGATTTAAGGGAAAATTGAAGCTGACTCGATAGTACTAGGAATATCAGCAAACATCTCTTCTAGCGATAAATTGGGGAAGTCTGGAAATGGGAATTGTCTAAATAGCATATTGTAGTTAATGACCTGTTTAAAAAAAGGTGTCTGTTGCAATTTAAGTAACAGACTTTCACAATTCAGGTGGTTAGAGAAGTCTTTTGGGAACCCCACCCTTGCTGTCGAACAGCTACATTCCGGACTGTCACGGAGAACAGGTTTTCAGTTATTTGAGCACCTTAAACACTTCTAAAGTATCAGCTGAAAGTGCAACTTGAACCTTGTAGAGCCACGGGAAAAGTTTCCAGAACAGTGATGGCAAGGGTAATTTGGGAAGGCAGAAAGGGATTTGGGATATTGGGAGAGGTAACACTGAAAAACAGCAAGGAAACAGTTCTTCCTTAGAGTTTGATGTGCAGAGCATTATTTAAAATCTACAGATGATATGAAACTCAGCATTGTGATCTGTGAGGAGGATAATATAGAATTTCAAATGGAGAGAAAAGTTGGTGCAACAAGCAAACAGGGGGGAGATAAAGTTCAATGCAGAGAAAAAAAAAGTGAAATAATTTACTTCAGAGAATACATAATAAAAAAATGCAACTCTAAATCATCTGCAGGAGCAGAAAGGCATGCTTAAGTATGTCCATAAATTGTTGAAATGGAAGGACGGATTGAGAAAGCAATTGATAATGCATTCAGTGTGCTTCATTAGGAGTAAGAGTACAAGAGCAAGGAAATTATGTTAATCTTCTACAAAACACTGATCTGGCTTCAACTGAAGTATTGTCTAGTTCTGGATACTACTTACAGAAATGTGAAGGCATTAGAGAAAGTACAGAAAAGATGAACCAGAAAAGATTCTACAGTGAGGAATACAAACAGCTTGGAGTTTTGAAAGAGCTGAAAATGAAAAATGCTGTAGATCACATTAGGTCAGGCAGCATCTATGGGCAGAAAGCAAGCTAGCATTTCAAGTCTAAATGACTCTTCCTGAGATCTTCACTGAGTTGAGATTTATTTGCTTACAAACCTAAGAGTTAAGAACAGGAGTAGGCCTCTCATCCCCTGCAACCTACTCTATTTAATAAACTTGTGGTAAATCTGATTAGTCCACATTCCCACCTGCTACAATAACCTTTCACCCAGATGATGTTCCTGCTTAAAATGAAATCTCAGCTTGTCTGAAACAGATCAACTTAAAATGGCCATAAATGTTCATTTTAACAAAGTGAGAAGCTGGATGAACACAGCAGGCCAAGCAGCATCTCAGGAGCACAAAAGCTGATGTTTCGGACCTAGACCCGATCAGAGAGGGGGATAGGGAGAGGGTTCTGAAATAAATAGGGAGACAGGGGGAGGCAGACCGAAGGTGGATAGAGGAGAAGATAGGTGAGGAGGAGAGTATGGGTTGTGGGGGGGGGGGGGGGTAGCGGGGGCGGGGGGGAGGGGATGGGTCAGTCCAGGGAAGACGGACAGGTCAAGGAGGCGGGATGAGGTTAGTAGGTGGGAAATGGAGGTGCAGCTTGGAGGTGGGAGGAGGGGATAGGTGAGAGGAAGAATGGGTTAGGGAGGCAGGGATGAGCTGGGCTGGTTTTGGGATGCAGTGGTGGTGGAGGGGGAGATTTTGAAGCTTGTGAAGTCCACATTGATATCATTCCCACCGACTAACCTCATTCCACCTCCTTGATCTGTCCGTCCTCCCCGGACTGATCTATCCCCTCCCCACCCATCTTCTCCTCTATCCATCTTCCGTCCACCTCCCCCCTCTCCCTATTTATTCCAGTTCCCTCTCCCCATCCCCCTCTCTGATGAAGGGCCTAGGCCCAAAACATCAGCTTTTGTGCTCCTGAGATGCTGCTTGGCTTGCTGTGTTAATCCAGCTTCACACTTCATCTTGGATTCTCCAGCATCTGCAGTTCCCATTATCTCTGATCACAACGTTCATTTTCATGAGTTAGTGTTGTACAAAGTGAATTAAACTGCAATTCTGAGGCAGGGTCACCAGACCCGAAATGTTAACTGATTTTTTTTTTCCTTCACAGATGCTGCCAGGTCTACTGAGCTTTTTCCAGCAACTTCTGTCTTTGTTAAGCTGCAATTCTGTTGGAGTAGGAGAGGGGAGGTAGCTTTCAACATCTTTCTTTTTCACATGTGAATTCTCACATCTTTGAGAGGATCGATTCTGTCACAGAAAACAATCACTTTCTAAATTACCCTCCTTGTGCTTGATGTTGGGATGACACAATAGCCTCTCTGCCCTTCTGGCTGAAGGGAATGAAGAGGGCGTTAGTGACTCCTGGCAGCCATTTACTTAGACACAAAGAGCCTATCTAAAGAGAGACGAGCAGTTTTTACAAACATATGCAATGCAACAATTATACAGATATTCCTTTTCCATTATTAAGAGTGAAATATCTATAGATGCATTTAATAGATTAATTTGTGGAAATAAGTGCTCAGAAACACATTATTTTCATTTTACATATATAGTAGCTGATGCAGTACAGCCTGACCTTATTTTCCAGTTATGTTTCAAAAAAAATATTCTTCCTCTTTCTAGTTTTTGGGATTAGTTTGCACTGTTTTCAATTTTGGTTCTTTGCTTGACTCACCAACTGTATCTTCCTCACTGTTGAGGTCAACAAAGAATGCACTGGATAGATCCATAGTTAATGCAGTTAGTTTTACATCTGGAACCACTTCCTATTCACTTCCCAGAATTACATGTTTTATATTCTCCCGACCCGTTTCTGTGCCAGCAACTTGTCCTTTTTCTGGTCAAAACTCCTTTATTGTAGTTACAAGAATGTCATTGTGTTTATTTTATGTTCAAACAAAATTGTTAAATATTTGTGCCTGGTTTGTTCTCTAAACATTCTGAAAGTTAGCAGCTTCTCCTGGTCCCAATTGGAGTAGATTTTATTTGAATCCTTTCTAAGCAATATCCATTGTAAGGTTCAATTTCTCCTCCAATATTATGAATTTGCCTTTTAGTTAGCAAGTTATTTTACACTAATCATGCTGAGGTTGTAATGGGCCTTTAGGCCTGAGTCCAGTCACTTATTTCTACAACTTGATCAAAAATCAACACTGACAAATATGATTGATCCTGTATGCTCCTTTCCACTCACTGAGCTGGACTTCAGTCCATTTATCTACCATGTGATTTCCCTCACTCTTTGACAAAATGGGGCATCTGCCTCAACGTCGCAATGATTCCTTGCAAATTTTTCTGGACCCTGATTTGTTCTGCGGATTTTAGCTGAGCTGTTTCAACCTTCAGAGGCAGCAACACCCTCACCAGGGCTTCCAAGACTTTTTCCAGCTGTCCACAATGTTATAGAATTTGGCTGAAGTTGTTCAGTCTGTTTAGCCTCTGTGGACTGTTTTGGAGTCCTGGCAGGTAGTATCCCACCCTGTAAGGTCACCTCCGAGCAAGAAGTTGATCTCTGCGTGTGAAAATATCTTCAGTTACAGCTGCAAGGTACCCACACTGACTTGCATCAGAAATGTATGCCGTCTAGTTTCTTGGTGAAGAGGAGGAGAATGCAAGTGGCAAATAAACGAAGTGAGTTGTGGTTTTGATGAGACATAAATGAATAGAAATTAGATAACTGGTGTTCAATGGCAAAATTATGAGGTCACTATTTTTGGCTTGAGGAGAAGATCAGGAAACATTTTCTCAATGTTGAGAATCTGAACGTTTCATTCTCACCATTGATCACATCACACCAGGGAGGGGGGATATTCTGCCCTATGCATTGGATTTTGTAGGTCTCTGCATAAAAAAGTGTAAAAGACATCATTTTCAACAGCTTTCTGGTATAGATGCAACAGAGGCACATCTCCATCTCTGATCTTAATTAGTAGTCACTATCCCTCTCTCCAAAACAGATATTTCATCTTAAAGGAGGAACTCTAAAACTTAATCAGCTTAAAAATCTCATATTTGTAACACTAGAGTTCAGCCTCGTGTTGTTCCTTTTTCTGCCTTCAGGCATTTGAATGCCCCCATTGTTTAACAACCAGAGGATTGAAGGTGTGGTCTGACCAGTGCATTGTAACATTTCATTCAGACTTATGTTCCCACCTTTTTTGGTTTATTAATTTGCTATTCTACCAAATTCACTGAGTTCTGCAACATATTAGTTGGTTCTGAAGAATCATAGTTGATTTGAAGTGTTAACGCTACTTCTCTAAATGGTGGCAGACCTGCTGAGGTTCTCCAGCATGCTTTGATTGTTCCATATTGAGTGTTTAACCTACATCTGACTGTCTTTCAACTTCTTAGCTGTTTTAACATCCTTAATGCATGTAACTTGCTCCAAGAACGTGTCAGTATCACTCTGTCAGAACTCAAAACCCACATTAGGCTCACCACTGAATGGAAATTGATCTCCACTCATACATCCTAAAATATGATGTTTAATCAGAGTCTGGAATGATCATTAAAGAGTTTTACAAGCAACACCTATGAAACCATAGTATTTCGTTGCGTTGGCTGCCTCCAAGCAGTAAAGATTGAGGTCATATGTCTAATGTACCAAGTACAAAGCATGAAAATATGAGGAATTCTATGGCATTCATTAATGTCAAAAAGGAACACTGATTGTAAATCTCAAACAGCTTCAAAATAAGAAGGTATTTTCATCAAGTGTTCATTACCTGATTTCATAGTTCTTTCCCTTGGAATACATCGTACAACTTCTAAAATTAGCTTCCCCAATAAAACAATTTACAAAGCTCATTATGTTTCACCTAACTTAAGTAGTTTATACCATTTCTCATTTGTTGCATATCTTGAATAAAATAATTCCGTAGGTGTCTGCATCTGCTTTTCTGGACTGTCTTGTGAGCATTGGCTAAGTTCCGAAGAGACAAAAATTGGTCCATCCAGTTCACTTTGTACAATCCTGGTAATCACAGGATTTAACAATTTGGATCAGGCTGCGACTTTGCACTCTTGCATTACATCTGTTACCTCCACATTCAGTTGCTTATTAATTATAGCAAGCAATCTCTAACAATTTGGCTACAATAGTCCCAGACATGGGGCAAGGAAAGCCAAGTCGTCAGGAAAGCTTGGGAACCACAGGTCCCAAAAATCACTTGTTCCTCACAAGCAGGCTACACTTGCCACGTGTCATGTCTGAAATAACTCAAATACTTCATCCCAAATATTACTTTCTGAAAGAAATCTGTGTAATTTGCATTTGAATAGATTAACACTATCTGCTTCTACCATCTCCCTAGGGAGCCGTTCCATATAGATTTATGATTCAAACATGATAATATTTCCAAGGATTAATTTTGCATTTACCCACCTTCAACTGCATTCAAGTCCAATATTCCAGGCAAGACAAAATTTCTTGTCACAATTCATGTATCTAGCTCCCTTAGAATCCCACAAACAGCTACAAAATCACTTCTCAAATTTCACTTCTATAATGAGGTCATGTCCAGTTTAGATAATCAAACATCATAAATCCCTTAGCCATCTTGGTTATTCTGTTCTGTATCTTCTCACTAGCTGCAACCACCTTTTGGTGCTGCAGTGGCCAAAACTGTATACAGTATTGCTAGCATTAAACTTGAAATGATTTGTAAATTGGTTGGGTTTCCTCACTATTTTGGTTCAATATTCATTGTTGACTATTTCCCAAAAAATTTGTTTTATCATCAATACACATTTGTGTGCTAGCTTCAATTATTCCAGTTTTCCATGCACATTCTGGATTTCTTCCAGAAACTCAGCATCAATCTACCAAGTCTTCTTCCTTTAAACAATTCTCAAAGTTTGCTTCTCTGACCAAGATTTTGATCACCTGATCTAATATCACTTTTAGTTACTCTGTCAGTCTGGGTGTTGTCATGCCCCTGTGAAGCACTCTTGAGACATCGCAATGTTAAAGACACCATCTAAATGTAAATGGTTTTTGCTCAGTGTTAGGATCCCAGCTTTTGTTATTGTTGGACAAGTCAACACCAGATTGAAATATGGCCTGATAATATTTCAGGGTTTTATTTTTGTTTTAGCAAAGTGGTCTTTCATGAAAGACATGCACGCAATGCCGCAGGTTTGTTTTTCACAAGACGACAAAAGCTTATTATGCAAAACTAATGTAAAAACATAGAAGCACACAGTAAAATACACATACAATCTCATTGATCACAATAAAATATTGCTTAGAGAGAATTTCCTTCTCTTTCAAATCTAAGAGTTTAATTTAACTGTAGCTTCAATTCCTGATCTTGAAATCTGACAGCCCCCTTCTGGGGTCTTCATACAACTTAGCTTGGACTTACTCAATTTCAAACAACCACTTCAGTTTTAACCAAACACTTTTGGTTGGGAACTTTTAAACTAAACTCATTCTACCATGATAATCTCTTTTTTAAGAATTCTAGGTTACCTGACTTTCTTAGGAGCAACTGCTTTACATATTCAGCTTCAGACAAGACTTCTGCAAAACAAACTAAGGTTTTATTTTAGGCTACAGGTATTCCTCATAAGCTCCAAACGAATTCCAGGATCTTCTATCTGAAAAGCCTAATCCACTACAGTATTAATTTTGTCACTTGCAAACTCCCTAGATGTAAATAAAGCCTCAATTCTCTCCAGGAAGAATCTCTCTCTCTCTCTCTCTCTCATGCAATGTCTTAAAAAAGTTATCACTTTAGCTACAGAATTACTTCCAACTTAGTCGTGAAACATCTTTAGACACATAGGCCAAACGTATATACCATTAGTTCAAAATCCAAACACTAACATGAATAATTTTAAGATATATCTAATTCATAAACTTGATCTCACATTCATCAATACTGTCATGCCACTGGAGAATTTCAATAATTTTTAAAGGTTAATTTTTTAAAAATACAATACCTTGTGAGTAGCTAGGAATTAGGATATAAATAACATTGCAGAAACTGCTCTTAAATCAGAAGGGAAGAACACAAGAAAAATTACAATTACCAAAGAAATAGTACTGAGTACATAGTTGCAACTAAGAGGTGACAATTCCCAGGTCCTGATGGATTTCATCCAAGAAGTAGCCAGTAAAAAAGCTGAGGGAACACAGCAGGCCAAGCAGGATCAGAGGAGCTGGAAAGTTGGCGGTTTTTGGTCAGGACCCTGCTTCAGAAATGGGGGGGGGAAACGGGAGCCAGGAAATAAATAGAGAGGACGGGTGGGGCTAGGGATAAGTAAGTGCAGGTAGGGAGTGGTTGGGATCAGTGGGATAGTTGGGAGACAAGATGAACAGATTGTGTCAGGTCAGGGAGGCGGGGATAAAAGGGAGGATTGGACATGGGAGGAGGCTGGGAGTGGGAAGATTTTAGTACTAGTGAAATCCGCATTTAGTCCATTAGGCTGTAGACTCCTGCCGCAGTATATGAGGTGTTGCTCCTCTAGTTTGTGGATGGTGCCATCATGACAAGAGAGGAGGCCCAGGATGGACATGTCACCCAGGGAGAGGGAGATGGTTGGTGACCAGAAGGTGTGGTCTTTTGTCACATACAGAGTGCAGATGCTGTACAAAATGGTCTCTGGAGTCCATACTTGGTCTCACTGATGTAGAGGAGGCCACATCAGGAACAGTGGATATGAAGTTGACAGATGTGCAGGTGAACCCCTGTCTGATATGAGAGGTTTGTTTTGGACCTCAAATAGAGGTGAGCAGGGACATGTACAGGCAGGTGTAGCACTTCCAAGGAAAGGTGCCAGGTATGGGGGTTTAGTGGGATATGTGGAGCAGACAAGGGAATTGCAGAGAGAGAGTAGTAGTCCCTACGAAAGGCAGATAGGGATTGGGGGAGGGGGGGAAAAAGAAATCTCTTTGGTTGTGGGGTCAGATTATAGCTGGTGGAAGTGGCGGAGAATAATACACTGGATGTGGAGGTTGGTGGAGTGATGTGAGGACAAGGGGGATTCTGTCTTTATTTTTGTTGGGGACCAGGGGAGTGACTGCAGAAGTGCATGAATTGCAAGACATGTGGTTGAAGGTAGTTTTGATCACTGGAGGGGGAAATAGTTACGGTCCTTGAAATAGGAGGACATCTGGGATGTTTATGAGGGGAACGTCCCATCTTGGGAGCAGACACACAGTGGAGGCAGAGGATTTGGGAGTACGGGATCACATTCAGGCAGGAGGGTGGGTGAGAGGTGGTGTAGTCCAATTAGCTGTGGGAGTTAGTGGGCTTGAAATTGATGTCAATCACCAGGAGATGGAGACGGAGAGGTCCAGGAAGGACAAAGATATCAGAGATGGTCCAGGTGAATTTCAGATTGGAGTGAAAGCTGTTAGTAAAGTTGATGAACTGTTCAAGCTCCACATGGGAGCAAAAGGCAACACAGATACAGTCATTGAGGTCACAGAAGAGGTGGGGTTAGTGCCAGGGTAACAGCAGAAAAAGGGACTATCCACCACCTCTTCCTCTGCGACATATGCATGATGGATGACTGTATCGGCACTGCCTCATGCTCCCATGAGAAGCTTGAGCAGTTCATCAACTTTACTAACACCTTTCACCCCAACCTCAAAATTCACCTGCACCATCTCCGATACCTCTCTCTCCTTCCTGGCCTGTTTCCATCTCTGGTGACTGCCATGAAACTGACGTCTATTTCAAACTTAATAAATCAGGCGAACTATATTCTCCTCAAAATCATCTGTATATATTACAAGCAAAAGTTGATCCCTGGAGGCACATCACTGGTCACAGGATTTTTTTTTGACTCAAGACCTTTCACTGCTACTGTGTCTTTTATGAGTAAGCCAGTTCTGTATCCAACTTAGATCCCGTGTGACTTTTTTTTTTAATATCAGCCTGCCATGAGGGATCTTGTCAAAGGCCTTGCTAAAGTCCATAAAAGCAACATCTGCAACCCAGCTCTCAATCATCTTTGTCACTTGAATCAAGTTTGAGACACAAGACCTTCCCCACTCAAAACAATGCCGCCTATGACTAAGGATCTTCTCCAACAATTTCCCTACCACTGATATAAAGCTCACCAGCCTGTAATCTCAAATTATTCCTGTTGCCCTTCTGAAACAATATTAGCCATTCTGCCATCCTTTGTAACCCTTCCTGTGATGAAAGAGGATACAAAGGTTTTATACAAGGCTGCAGCAATTTCTTCACCTGCCTCCCTCAGCATAGATCCCATCAGATCCTAGGGACTTTTTTAATGCTTTTTTCAAAACACCCTTTTTTATAAAATATGAACATGACTTAGAACATTAACATACTCCTGAGACTCACCATCCACGTTTCTTTCTCCTTTGCAAATACCAATGCAAAGTATCCACCAAGGACCTCACCCACTTTCTCCAACTCTTTCTATTGCCCATGTGGACCTATCCTTCCCCTAGCTAATCTCTTGCTCCTTGTGTAAAACACCTTAGGATTTTCCTTAATCCTGTTTTCCAGGGACACTTCCTGGTCACTTTTAGCTCTCCTAATCCCTTGTTTCAGTCTTTACTGCTATCTATGTATTCTTCAAAGGCTCTGTCTATCTTCATCAGCATGGCAGCAGCCCAGAGTATGCAGTGTAAAGAGAGCTACACCTCACCTTTACTCAGTTCTACAATTTTATTTCTCTCTGGAAGGCTCCTAATTTTTTGACACTTCCTCTCAGAATAACTTTCTTTACAAATCATCATTGTCTCTCATTCTCCCTGTTTCTGCTTTTCGTTCTTTCCTGTATTAGATCTCCTTTCTTAAATTTTGGTTTTTCCTCATTTTCTTCATCTCTGCAGGGTACATCTAACATTAGTGGTTATACTCATAACAGAGGCTTTGGCAAAAATCTCACTATTACACTCAGATTGATGATTCGCCTTCTGCATTGGTGGACTTGTTTGCCTTTACTGACTTCTTTCCCTAGATTACTTGCATCAATTTAACAATGTATGTGTTACAATTCCAGCTGATGTAACTACTAGACAAATCATATTCCCGAACAACAGATCATAAAAAAAAAACTTTAATATGGTGGCCATGCACTTAAAGACAATCACACAAGGCTGCAGATTTTCTTTAAACAATAAAACAGAGGTTTATTACACAAAAATAAAATATAAAAATCAAGCTGCCAAAACAAAAACTGGCTTAGAAAAATCTTAAAGCACACAGCAGAACAAACTCAGGTCTACTTCCAAACACCATCAATTTTCATAAATTTAAATGGCGATCTCAAATCTTTACATTCAACTCAACTGACTCTTCACAACTATCCTGTGAACTGTGAAGTCTTCTTACATGAATACTCACAAAACTAGTCTCTTATTCATCCATGAATTTCTAACAAACCACTCCTGGTCTGGAAATTACTTAAACTTCCTACCCTGAATTGTTCTACATTATACTCCTGTAAAGAAAATATTTTGCGCTTCTGATCCCAGTCAGGTCTCCTCGGAATTATTCAAAATCTTCCAATCTGAGTTTCCCAAGCTGAAAAATCAATCCTTGATTCTCCTTCACCAAAAACAAGCTAATGGTCCTCAGCATCTACACTCCAAATTCCTAAACTCCACCAAATACAAATCATCTCCTATTAATATTCCAGGAGTTCTCTGCCCTCTGACATACTGGATTAGGTCAGATTCATTCTATCTTTGCCATAGTGCCCACTTCCCACCAATACTCATGCTCTATCATTTTCATTATTGCTTGCAACTTCCTCAGTTTGTCAGCACACCAATTGCTGATACTAATAGCTCTTCATGCCCTCTGCATGGTCTACTCACCTGTACCTAAAGTAAAGTAACAGCCATGCCACCCACTTTCATCTCCCTTATTATGTGCCTCCCTCTCATTCCAGGAGGAAACAGCCCATAATATGGCAGAAGGATTCAAGACAGGTTACCTGATATTTGGCTCTTTACCTCTCATGTAGGCAGCATCCTGACTCTGACCACCCCAAGTGGTTGACTGAATATATCCAACTCCCTGGGCTGGCATCAGATGCTGCACTTGACTTACTCTACCAGGAACCCCGAAAGAAGGCTATCATCCTTGAGTTGACTGAGGTTTATGTCAACTCTGATAAGCTTCCTTGCTTTATGATGTCTATGCTTAAACAGCAAGGCAATTATAGCAGTATTGTCAGCCTGCCATTTCTGGCTGAGAAGGCAAAGCACAAAAAGCAAGACAGATGTTGTGGGCAATGAGTAAGTGCTATGACAGCAAGTGAAGAGCCTGGAGGTGCAGCCTGCTCCAGGAGCTGGATGCAAGTCTCTCAACACACAATGTCCTTGCAGCATCACGGTGCTAGTTGATGTTCCAACATTGAAGCAATGCAGCATCCTATTAGGTGGTCTGGAGATGTGCCATGACAATTATTAGAGACATGTTGGAAGTTAATTTCTGTCTATGTGGCTGGTGTCAATGGATCATGCCCTGAGATGTTGATTCCCAGTGTCGAGCATGAAGACTCTTCATAGCCAGTGGTGGCTGAAGTCACCAGGTACCATTCTGACTTCCGTGTCAAGAATTCTCTACATCTAGCTTGTTCAGTGCATTTGGTACGTTTGCAGTTGAATATTAAGCAGGCCAGCAGCATCCTTCGTAAAAGTGATTAACAAGCAATAAGTCCCCTTAATTGGCAACTCACAGTCACCGAGTAAGAAACTCACTTTACTATTTGGCAGAAGCATAAAGATGCAGCAAGGTGCTCTAAAAGTTGAGGTAGGCTTTTCTCCACTTCTCACCTGAATCTGTGAGAAGTCTTGCCATCGTCCAAAGTGCTCAGACCCCTTTAAAGATTTAGCCCAATGCTTTCAGGTACTTGGTCAGTTTTGATGCAACATCACAGATCAAGACATTAACTCTTTCTTCCCGGATAGATGCTACCAGATCTAATAACTATTTCTAGCATTTTTTGTTTTGAAGTATATGGAACAGTTGTGATTACATTTTAGGATTTGAATAAATATCACAAAGCAGTCAGTTGTGGCGCAAAGCAATTAGAACAAGTTGGAAGTTAAAGCCAATCAAGATTTTAGCAGCAGGTCATACTCTATTATGGCATCACTATCTTCCAGGGGGCCAGAGAGATAGTAGCAGTGACATTGAACTAGAAATCCAAGGTACAGGCTAATGATCCAGTGATATGAGTTCAAAACCTATTATGGCAACTGGAAGAACTTAAAATCAATTAACTAATAAATCTGGACTAGAATGCTATTGTCATTAACAACAACAACAATGGAACTGCTGGATTATTGATTAAAAGAATAATAGACTTTGCTAATGCCCTTTGGGGAGGAGATAACTGTGCTGGCCTACATGTGATTTCAGATGCATAACAATGTTGTTAACCCTTAACTGCTCTCTGAATTGGCTCAGCAAACCTCAAAACTGCTGCAGAAAAGTCAACCACATTAGCCTGACTTGCTGCAGTCAGTGGCTCACTCCGATTTCTCAAGCGCAATAACTACTAGGCTTGGCATCACCATCCGTATTCCAAGAACATTATTTTATTTATCCCCTCTTGTTTTTGTTTCTGAAAGAAAATTACACAAGATACAGAGCTGTCAGTTTTATTTAGGAGCCTCAATTTCATGGAAAGCTAATGAGGTTAGTTTCAAATCTCGCACAATAATGAGGATAACATTCATAAGCTTACAAGCCCAAACCACAGAAGTTAGATGGTCTCCTGATTTATTGCAATGTTTTCAATTATTGCCTGGCAGAATCATTCCCAGTAGATTCTGGCACTAACAATATTATACAGACACTTTGAACTAACTTCATAGACACCAGTATCCCATCACCAAGTCACTCTGTATTTGCACACAGACAGTCCATGACACTGATCCAGCTCTCTCGGAGCCAGGTCTCAGTGAGCAGAACCTCTGACACTCCTGTTTATACCTCTTAGTCAGGGCTTCCAGGTTGGACCAGATTAACAGCCCCAATCAGGGAACTGATTTTCTGTGAGGTCCACGTGGCTGACCTTATTATCATCACTACATCCCGTCCTCCTCTAATTCCTGGGACTTATTGTAGTTCCTCCCGAGGCATTTTAGCACAGTCTGCAGCTTTTGTATGGTCCACATACTTGTTCAGCACTGCCACGCCTATCCAAACTTCATACATCACTGGACTTTACCTTGCAGCGACCATCCTCTTACCCATGCAGGGCCATTCCTGTGGTTTCTATACCAAAATCTCATCCCTTGAAGTAAACTGTCTCTCTTGCTTAGCAGAGTCTTGCTTCCGGCATTGGCATTCCTGGTGCTGTTTTGCCCTTCCCCTAGGTCTGGAATCTTCTCCCCATTAGCAAGTCTGCTGGAGCTAAGTAATTGCATGAGGGGTAGTCCTATGATGAAATAAAACACGGTCAGTTTGGCTTCTAGTGAAGCTGTAGGCTGTTGCTCGGTGCTTGCCATCAAAGTTTGAACTGCTCAGTCTTTCTGCCAGACCATTGGATGATGGATGGTATGGAGTTGTCCTGAAATGTCAAATACCATTAAATACTCAAATTCCCTGCTGGTAGAGGATGGTCTGTTATCTGTAACCAGCACTTTCAGGAGTCGATGCATAGAAAAACTGCTTGCATCTTTTACAATCATCATCCTCATGTTTGATAAATGAAATCTCTGCATTTCCAACTATTTGAGTGGGCGTCACAATGACTAAGAATATTAAGCCTATGAAAAGACCTGAATAGTCAACGTGTAACTGAGTCCAGGGTTTACCCAGCCATTCCCATGAATGCAAGAAGCTGTTGGCAGTAATGTCTGCATCTAATCCTGGCCACCAGACATAACCTCTTGCCAACATCTTCATTTTGGAAACCCCTGCATGACCCTGGTGGAGTTTAGCCAGTATCTGGTGGCAATCTTTGCAAAGACAATCACTCTTACTCCCTTAATAATGTGCCACCCTTGACCGTAATCTGGTACCTCTCCAATTCTGATCATGATGGCACTTTGGTTGTCCCGATCTTCACCAGCTGTTTCAGTTTTGCCAGAGCCAGACCTTTTTGTCCAAAGTCCGATATTGGCAGCTGTGATTGGAGGGGGTGTCCAAAAAAATGTAAGAGCCATTACAGATTCTTCCGGTGGCAGTATAACTGGTGATATTTCCTCCGGTGGGAGGCAGTTCATTACATTCACATTTGCTACTTGGCCTCCTGGAAAGTGTTCCAACACGTATTTAGGCACACTTGGTGTTAGAGCCCACTTCTGAATGTGGTCTGAAGCTATGGGCAGTACTGCCTTGTTCCCTTTAAGTAGACCTACCATTGGTAGGTGGTCCATTATGATTACAAACTTACATGCATAAAAGGTATTGATGGATCTTCCTGACCACTGATGGTACCGCCAAATGTTTCTTCTCCATCTGGGCGTAATTACACTCTGCATTAGCTGAAGTCTTGGATACATACACTATAGGGGCTCCCTCTCCATTGGGCCACCTATGAGGTAATGCTACCCAATGCTGCACCAAGACACAGGCCATGTCCAATTCCAGACCTTTGGGATCACAGTTTGGTTTGGTCTGGCTACACAACCATTTCCAGGGCTGACCGTAAGGATTGATGCAAAGATGCCAGAACGGAGGCCAGGTTATGTATGAACCTATGCTCCAGCACTGACATTGGGCACCTAGAATCACCCTCATTTCATTTTCCAAAGGGTTTAACCTTGTCTTGTCAATCCTGCAACCCAAGTAAGGCAACCCAAGTAAGGCACCCCAAGTGACCGAAGCACACATTTTTCTCTTCTCTGACATATGCTGCTTAGATGGATAAACATCTAAGGACTGTGTCTATGTTCTCCAAGTGCTCCTTATCGGTCTTCTGTTATTTGCACATCACCTAGGCAAATGGCCACCAGGGATAGACTATGTAAAATGTTCTCCATCCTGCTGAAAAACTGCACAGGCTGACAATAATCCAAACAGCAGTCTCATATTGGTACAAACCAATACGGGTACTAATTGTAGCATACTGCTGGGATTCTGCATCTAACCACAATTGCAAGAACGAATGGCTCACGTCCAGCCTTGTGAAAGATAGCCCCCTGCCAGGTTTGCATACAAATTCCTCCATTTATCCAGCCGAGAAAAGCGATTTACTGTTTGTTTAAAAATTCCCACAAAAGGTGAACCAACTCAGTTTGGCACCACTGGTGCTGCCCAGTCCACAAACTGGACTGGTTTGATGATTTCTTCACTTTCTATCCTTCTTATTCTTTTGCCTTTACTTTTGCCCATAAGGCAAATAGCACTGGATGGGTCCTTGTTGAATCACTGAATTTCCTGATCAACATGTTTGAAGTTCAGTTAAACTTCAGCTAGTAGGCACTTAGGCATTAACAGGCCATTAAATCCACAGACCAAACAATCAATCAGCATCTCATTAATGGTTAAACCAAAATCACATGCTTCTGCCAGTTGCCATAATCTAGTCAAAAAATCCCAATACAGGTTTCCCTGGTTCTCAAACTGCCAAGCAAAACTGATAGCATCTCAAAATCATAATATTCCTTAACTAGATCCATCAACTCTCAAAAGCGTCTGGTGCTTCAGGGCAAGTTGGGCTTCTAATAACCAAAAAAGCTGTAGATCCACAAGCTGTCAGGAGAATTACTGGTTGCTTTTCATTCACCCCAATGTCATTTGCCCAATAAAAATAATGCAATCTTTTTACATTCTGGGCCTTGTCTTTGTCAGTAGGATTGAATGAGTCAAGATTCCCAAATAACAGCATGATGCCCCAGAAATTCTTACCCCAACTCACAGATGACTGTTGCAAGCAAATTTCTTCAGGACCGTGCTTTTCTCTTGTTACCACTGAAATAATTCAAGGCCAGTATTCCATCATCAAGTAACCCTTTATTTACACCTGGAGAGTTGGAGAGTCCTTGGCATTGACCCAACTCCCAGAATGAGCAACTTCTAGCATTCCTGTTTGTATCAGTCAACCAGGACTCCCTGATTGGATCAGATTAGAAGGCTCAGTCAGGGTAGTTATATTCTATGAGGTCCATCTGACTGATCTCATTACAATTACTATACACTTCATTAAATGCTTACAATTAATCTGATGAGCATTTGAAAGTGCAGCTTTCAGCTTGGCCTAATACTAAAATACTAAAGCCAGCCTGCAGGCACTCTCACAAAATGCTTTAAGCAGGTTTCTAAGCTCCTGCTTTAATACATCTGCAGCAACGGAGAAGTTTTGCCCTTGGAAGTCTGAGCAGCAATTACTGGAACCAGAAAAATAAGTGAGTGATTCAAAATGAGAGAATATTATGACTCAGTCATTATGCTGGACCAATTATGGGGATAGTGAGGCTAATTTCAAATTGACAGATCTGTTCTTAATTTCCCCTGTAGTTTAACATTTGTCCATTCTAACTCAAATATATGAAAAGTTCCACTGCAAATTAAACTCTCAAAATTTGCAAATTCTCTCAGCATTTGAAGGCCAATTTTTACTTTAATTTGGAAAACAAGGAAAGCATCACTCTCAGGTTAAACCTTTTGAAGAATAAAATAAATTTACTTCATGTTTAATCTGGATAATATAACAGCCTCGACCATTGGCCTCAAGGACAGAACATTCTATGTGCATTCTCCTATTTTTAACTCTTTCCCCACCCAAGCTAGTTTCTTTCATTTTCAGCTCCCTTCCTCTTCTGAAAGTGATTCATATGAAAATAATGATAGTTTAGTTTGTACTTACCTCAAGGCTATTCTTTATTTATAAATTTCCTTCAGGCTAGTCAGTAGCAGAAAGCAGCACACTTTGCACCTACCCACCATCCATGCACATACACTTGCCATCTGGGATTTTTCTTCCTCCACTAGATAACCATCAGGGACAGATACTCAAACTCTATCCCTCTACTATTAGCCTGGGGCCACCAAAAGCAAATGTAGCACTTGCCACTTCCCAGTTAAAATTATCTAGAGTGCCACAGATTAGTACTTCCTTTGTAATAAAAACATAAAATGCCAAAGAAACCCGGCAAATCAGGTACTATTTCAGGAGAGAGAAACAAAGTTTGAATCCAATACAAGTATTATTCAGCACACCCTTTGTCTCTTGGCCTGGGCACTCTCACTACCTGTCCCGTTTGCTCCTCCTTTCCCTCTGTCAACAGCATAAAAACAACCACTTTCCAGCCCCTTTCAGTTCTGAAAAAGTAAAACTGGACTTAAAGCATGACCTGTTTCTCTCTCTCTCCACAGATGCTGCTGAGTTTCTCCAGCACTTTGCTTTTATTTCAGACTTCAAGTATCCATAATATTTTATTTTATAAGGTAATAACATAGTTTTATAGTATTCAACTTGAGCCGCACAAAAAACCTGAACATGGAACATAGATCTGTACAGGTTCTTTGGCCCACGATGTTGTGCCAACCTATTATCCTACTAAGATCAAACTACCCTGCATACCCTACATTTTACTATCCTCCAAGAGTCACTTAAAAGTCTCCAAAGTATCTGGCTCCACGACCACTGCCGAAAGTGCATTCCACACAACCACCGCTCTCTGTGTGATGAACCTACTTTTGACATTCCCCTATACCTTCCTCCAATCACCTTAAAATTATGCCCTCTTGTATTAGTCATTTCCACCCTGGGGAAAAAAGTATCTGGCTATCCATTCTAAATATGCCTATCATCATCTTGTACACATCTATCAAGTCACCTCTCATCCTTCTTCACTCCAATGAAAAAAGGCCCCAGCTCCCTCAACCTTTCATCATCAGATCTGATCGCCAGTCTAGGCAGCATCCTCGTAAATCTCCTCTGCACCCTCTCACATCTTCCCTATAATGAGGTGGCCAGAGCTGAACACAATCTTCCAAGTGTAGACTAACCAGAGTTTTATAGAGCTGCAAAAAAACCTCACAGCTCTTAAATTCAATTCCCCTGCCAATGAAAGCCAACACACCATACACCTTCTTTACAGCCCTATCAACTTGGGCAGCAACTTTGAGGGGTCTATGGGCGTGGACCCAAAGATTCCTCTGTTCCTCCACAATGTCAAGAATCCTGCCATTAACCCTGTATTCTGCATTTAAACTCGACCTTCCAAAATGAATCACTTCACACTTTTCCAGGTTGAATTCCACCTGCCACTACTTTGCCCAGCTCTGCATCCTATCAATGTCCAGTTACAACCTACAACAGCCCTCCACGCTCCACCAACCTTCATATCATCAGCAAACTTACTAACCCACCATTCCATTTCCTCATCCAAGTCATTTATAAAGATCACAAAGTTTAGAGGTCCCAGAACAGATCCATGTGGAGCACCACTGGTCACCAAGCTCCAGGCTGAATACTTTCTATCTACTACCACCCTCTGTCTTCTATTGGACAGTCAGTTTTGTATCCAGACAGCCAAATTTCTCTGAATCCCATGCCTCCTTACTTTCTGAATGAGCCTACCACTACCTTATGAAACCTTATCAAATGCCTTGTGAAAATCTATAAACACCAAATCCACTGCTCTACCTTCAAGTGCACTGGGTGAACAATGTTGCCGATGGATCCAAAGAAAGGGAATTCATGGAATGTTTGCAGGATGACTTTTTGGAGCAGCTTGTGATGGAGCCCACAAGGGAGCAGGCTATTCTAGACTTAGTGCTATATAATGAGCCAGACTTTATAAAAGATCTTAAAGTAAGGGAACACTTTGGAAGCAGCGATCATAATATGGTAGAGTTCAGCCTGCAGCTTGAAAGAGAGAAGGCAAAATCGGATGTAGTGGTGTTACAGTTAAATAGAGGTAATTACTGGATGTGAGTTTGCTCGCTGAGCTGGAAGGTTCGTTTTTAGACGTTTCGTCACCATACTAGGTAACATCATCAGTGAGCCTCCGACGAAGTGCTGGTGTTATGTCCCGCTTTCTGCTTTATGTCCCAAGGAACGCCTAACCAGATAAACAGAAAGCGGGACATAACACCAGCGCTTCATCGGAGGCGCATTGATGATGTTACCTAGAATGGTGACGAAACGCCTAAAAACGAACCTTCCAGCTCAGCGAGCAAACTCACATCCAGAACCTCAACCTGAGCTACAAATCTTCTCAAAACTCGCTAAAGGTGATTACAGGGGCATGAGAGAGGAATTGACGAAAATTGACTGGAAGCAGAGCCTAGCGGGGAAGACAGTAGAGCAACAATGGCAGGAGTTTCTGGGTGTAATTGAGGACACAGCACAGAGATTCATCTCAAAGAAAAGAAAGACTATCCGGGGTGGAATTAGATAGCCAGTGCTGACAAAGGAAGTCAGGAAATGTATCAAAGAAAAAGAGACAGCCTATAAAGTGGCCAAGAGCACTGGGAAATCGGAAGATTGGGAAGGCTACAAAACAAACAGAGGATAACAAAGGGAGAAATAAGGAAGGAGAGGATCAAATATGAAGGTAGGCTAGCTAGTAATATTAGAAATGATAGTAAAAGCTTCTTTCAATATATAAGAAACAAACGAGAGGCAAAAGTAGACATTGGCCTGCTCCAAATTGATGCTGGAAGGCTAGTGATGGGAGATAAGGAAATAGCTGAAGAACTTACTAAGTACTTTGCGTCACAGTGGAAGACATGAGTAGTATGCCAACAATTAGGGAGAGTCGGGGGCAGAGTTGAGTATGGTAGGCATTACAAAAGAGAAAGTGCTAGAAAAGCTAAAAGGTCAAAAAACTGTTAAATCTCCTGGCCCCGGTGGGCTATATCCTAGAGTTCTGAGGGAGGTGGCTGAGGAAATAGCAGAGGCTTTGGTTGTGATCTTTCAAAAAAGTCACTGGAGTCTGGGAAAGTCCCAGATGATTGGAAAATTGCTGTTGTAACCTTCTTGTTTAAGAAAGGATCAAGGCAAAAGATGGAAAATTATAGGCTGGTTAGCCTAACCTCGGTTGTTGGTAAAATTCTAGAATCCATTGTTAAGGATGAGATTTCTAAATTCCTGGAAGTGCAGGGTCAGATTAGAACAAGTCAGCATAGATTTAGTAAGGGGAGGTCATGACTGACAAACCTGTTAGAATTCTTTGAAGAGGTAACAAGTATGTTAGACCAGGGAAACCCAGTAGATGTTATCTATCTAGACATCCAGAAGGCCTTTGATAAGGTGCCTCATGGGAGGCTGCTGAGCAAGGTAAGGGCCCATGGTGTTCGAAGTGAACTACTGGCTTGGATTGAGGATTGGCTGTCTGACAAGAGGCAGAGAGTTGGGATAAAAGGCTCTTTTTTGGAATGGCAACCAGTGACAAGTGGTGTCCCGCAGGGTTCAGTGATGGGGCCGCAGCTGTTCATCTTAGAACATAGAACATAGAAAAATACAGCACAGTACAGGCCCTTCGGCCCACGATGCTGTGCCGTGGAATAATCCTAATCCAAAAATAAAATAACCTATCTTACATTCCCCTCAATTCACTGCTATCCATGTACATGTCCAGCAATTGCTTAAATGTCACTAATGACTCCGCTTCCACGACTACCACTGGCAAACTATTCCATGCGCTCACAACTCTCTGGATGAAGAACCTCCCTCTGATGTCTCCTCTAAACCTTCCCCCTAACACCTTAAAATTATGACCCCTCGTGGCAGTCAATCCTGCCCTGGGGAAAAGTCTCTGGCTATCGACTCTATCCATGCCTCTCATTACCTTATACACCTCGATCAGGTCAGCTCTCTTCCTCCTTCTCTCCAGACAGAAAAGTCTGAGCTCAACCAACCTCTCCTGGTAAGACAAGCCCTCCAGACCAGGCAGCATCCTGGTAAACCTCCTTTGCACCCTCTCCAAAGCCTCCACATCTTTCCTATAATAAGGCGACCAGAACTGGACACAATATTCCAAGTGTGGTCTCACCAGGGTTTTGTAGAGCTGCAGCATAAACTCATGGCTCTTAAGCTCGATCCCCCTGTTAGTGAAAGCCAAAACACCATATGCTTTCTTAACAATCTTATCCACTTGGATGGCAACTTTGAGGGAGCTGTGCACTTGAACACCAAGATCCCTCTGTTCCTCCACACTGCCATGAATCCTGCCTTTAATCCTATATTCAGCATTTAAGTTCGACCTTCCAAAATGCATCACTTTGCATTTATCCAGGTTGAACTCCATCTGCCATTTCTCAGCCCAGCTCTGCATACTGTCAATGTCTCGCTGAAGCCTGCAATAGCCCTCGATACTATCAACGGCACCTCCAACCTTTGTGTCATCAGCAAACACACTAACCCACCTCTCAACCTCCTCATCCAAGTCATTTATAAAAACTACAAACAGCAGAGGCCCAAGAACAGAGCCCTGCAGGACACCACTCAGCACTGACCTCCAGGCAGAATACTTACCATGTACAACCACTCTCTGCCTCCTGCCAGCCAACCAATTCTGAATCCAGACAGCCAAATCACCCTGTATCCCATACCTCATGACTTTATGAATGAGCCTGCCGTGGGGAACCTTATCAAATGCCTTGCTGAAGTCCATGTACACCACATCCACTGCTCGACCCTCGTCAACCTGTCTCGTGACTTCCTCAAACAACTCAATAAGATTTGTAAGGCATGACCTGCCCCTCACAAAGCCATGCTGACTCCCTTTAATCACGCTATGCTTTTCCAAATAGTAATAAATCCTGTCCCTCAGAATTCTTTCCAAAACCTTGCTGACCACAGACATAAGACTGGCTAGTCTGTAATTTCCAGGGATTTCCCTATTACCTTTCTTGAAAAGAGGAACAACATTTGCCTCCCTCCAATCTTCGAGTACAACTCCCATGGAGAGTGAGGAAGCAAAGATCTTCGCCAGTGGCTTAGCAACCTCCTGACTCACTTCCCGGAGCAACCTAGGATAAATCTGGTCCGGCCTTGGGGACTTATCAATCTTAATGTATACCAAAATTTCCAGCCCATCAACTTTCTTAATCTTGATCTGTTCAAGCCTGTTTTCCTGCTCCTGAAAGTTCTCATTCACAACAAGGTCCCTTTCCTTAGTGAAAACTGAAGCAAAAAACTCATTTAGGGCTTCCCCTACCTGCTCAGACTCCACGCACAAGTTCCCTATGCTATCCCTGAACGGCCCTATCTTCTCCCTGATCATTCTGTTATTCCTCATGTATGAGTAGAATGCCTTCAGGTTCTCCCTGATCCTTCCTGCCAAGCCTTTCTCGTGCCCCCTCCTGGCCTTCCTCAGTCCACTTTTGAGCTCCTTCCCAGCAAGCCTGTAATCCTCTAAAGCTGTGCTAGACCCTTGCTTCCTCCATCTTACGTAAGCTGCCTTTTTCTTTTTGATGAGAACCACCTCTGTTCCTGTCATCCATGGCTCCTTAACCTTACCCCTTCTTACCTGTCTCAGAGGAACAAATTTATGCATCACTTGCAACAACTGCTCCTTAAACAGTCTCCACATGTCTGTTGTGCCCTTTCTGTGGAACAATTGCTCCTAATCTGTACTTCCCAACTCCTGCCTGATAACGTCATAGTTTCCTTTTCCCCAGTTAAATATCTTCCCCTGGTACCTGCTCCTTTCCCTTTCCATGGCTATGGTAAATGTGAGGCTGTTGTGGTCACTGTCGCCAAAGTGTTCTCCCAACATGAGATCTGACACCTGTCCTGGCTCATTGCCAAGCACCAAATCCAAAATGGCCTCCCCCCTCATTGGCCTGTCCACATACTGAGTAAGGAAACCCTCCTGAACACACCTGACAAAAACACCTCCATCCAAACCATCTGCACTAAGGGGGTTCCAATCTATATTGGGAAAGTTGAAGTCACCCATAACAACAACCCTGCTACGTTTGCACTTTTCAACAATCTGCCGGCCAATGAGTTCTTCGATCTCCCTACTGCTATTTGGGGGTCTGTAGAAAACCCCCAATGCGGTGACTGCCCCCTTGCTGTTCCTAACTTCCACCCATACTGACTCAGTCGATAAACCTTCCTCGGCAACCTCAGTCCATACCATCTCAGTAGATGAGTCCTCACTAAAAGTTCTTTCAGCCACCGTTATACTGTCCTTGACTAACAAAGCCACACCTCCCCCTCTTTTACCACCTTCCCAGACCTTAATGAAAGATCTAAACCCTGGAACCTGCAACATCCCTTCCTGACCCTGCTGTATCCATGTCTCTGAAATGGCCACAAATCGAAGTCCCAGGTACCTATCCAAGCTGCAAGCTCACCTACCTTATTCCGGATACCTTATATATTAATGATCTGAATGAAGGGACTGGGGGCATTCTGGTGAAGTTTGCCGATGATACAAAGATAGGTGGACAGGCAGGTAGTACTTAGGAGGTGGGGAAGCTGCAGAAAGATTTAGACTGTTTAGGAGAGTGGTCCAGGATGATGAAATTCAACGTGAGCAAATGCAAGGTTTTGCACTTTGAAAAAAAGAATACAGGCATAGACTATTTTCTAAAGGGTGAAAAATTCGTAAAGCAGAAGTACAAAGGGATCTGGGAGTGTTGGTCCAGGATTCTCTAAAAGTTAACTTGCAGGTAGAGTCCGTGATTAAGAAAGCGAGTGTAATGTTGTCGTTTATCTCAAGAGGTTTGGAATATAAAAGCAGCGATGTGCTTCTGAGACTTTATAAAGCTCTAGTTAGGCCCCATTTGGAATACTTTGTCCAATTTTGGGCCCTACACCTCAGGAAGGATGTACTGCCCCTGGAGCGTGTCCAGCGGAGATTCACACGGATGATCCCTGGAATGGTACGTTTAACATATGATGAATGGATAAGGATCCTGGGATTGTCTTCATTAGAGTTTAGAACGTAGAGGGGAGATCTAATAGAAACTTACAAGATAATGCATGGCTTAGAAACGGTGGATGCTGGGAAGTTGTTTCTGTTAGGCGGGGAGACTCGCAACCATGGACACAGCCTTAGAATTAGAGGGGGTAAATTTAAAACGGAAATGAAGAGACATTTCTTCAGCCAGAGAGTGGTGGGCTTGTGGAATTCATTGCCATGGAGTACAGTGGAGGCCAGGACGTTAAATGCCTTCATGGCAGAGATCGACAAATTCTTGATCTCACGAGGAATCAAGGCTACGGGGAGAGTGCAAGGAAGTGGAGTTGAAATGCCCATCAGCCATGATTTAAATAGCGGAGCGGACTCGATGGGCCGAACGGCCTTATTTCCACTCCTATGTCTTATGGTCTTCAACAACGTGTTTTGTCACATCCTCAAAGAATTCAATAAGACTTGTTAGACATGACCTGCCCCTCACAAAGCCATGTTATTTCTATTCGAACTGTGCTTTTCCAAATAATCATAAATACTGTGTCTCGGAATCCTCTCCAATAATTAGTCCACCACAGAAGTAAGACTGACCAGTCTGAAATTTCCAGGTTTATCCCCATTCCCCTTCTTGAACAAGGGAATGACATTTGCCACCCTCCAAACTTCTGTTACTACCCCAGCGGACAGTGAGGATGTAAAGAATATTGCCAAAGGGGCAGCAATCTCTTATCTCACTTCCCATTGCAACCTTGGGTATATACTGTCTGGCCCAGGGCTTATCTATCCTCATGTTTTTCAAAATTTCTAGCGCATCCTCCTTCCTACCATCAACCTGTTCGAGCATATCTGCCTGTTTCATGCTGTCCTCACAAACATCAAAGTCCCTCTCACTGGTGAATACTGAAGCAAAATAATCATTAAGGACCTCCCCTGCTTCCTCTGACTCTGCACCAAAGTTCCCTCCACTATTCCTGATTGGACCTATCCTCACTCTGGCCATCTTCTTGTTCGTGACAGAAGCATAGAATGTCTTGGGGTTTTCCTTTATCCTAGCCACCCAGGTTTTCTCATACCCACTTCTAGCTCTCCTAAGTCCATTCTTCAGCTCCTTCCAGGCTACCTGTAGACTTCTAGAGCCCTGACAGATCCTTGCTTCCTCAACCTGAAGTAAGCTTCCTTCTTCCTCTTGACTAGGTGTTCCATATGTCTTGTCATCTAAGGTTCCTTCACCTTACCATCCTTTCCTTGCCTCAATGGGACAAACCTATCCAGTACCTGGAGCAACTGTTCCCTAAACAACCTACACAGCTTCTTTCATGCATTTCCAAGAACATCTGATCCCAATTGGTGCTCCATAGTTCTTGCCTAATAGCATTGTATATCCCCCCACAATTAAATACTTTCTGATAGTCTGCTCCTATCTCCCTCCATAACTATAGTAAAGGTCAGGGAGTTGTGATCACTATCACCAAAATGCTCTTCCACCAAGTGATCTGACACCTGGCCTGGTTCATTGCCAAGCACCAAATCCAATATGGCCTCCCCTCTAGTCGGCCTATCTACATATTGACTCAGAAATCCTTCCTGGACATACCTGAAAAAATCTGCTCCATCCAAACTATTTGCACTTAGGAGGTTCTTGTCTTTATTGGGGAAGTTGAAGTCGCCCATGACAACAACCCTATTACTTCTGCACCTTTCCAAAATCTGTCTCCCAATCTGTTCCTCGGTGTCTCTGTTGCTACTGGGGGGAGGGGGGTCTATAGAAAATTCCCAATAAAGTGACTGCTCCTTTCCTGGTTCTGACTTTCACCCACACTGACTCAGACAAACCCTCCTCCACAACCTCCCTTTCTGCAGCTGTGGTACTATCCCTGATTAGCAATGCCACTTCCCCACCTCTTTTACCCCCCTCACCATTTCTTTTGAAACATCTAAACCCCAAAACTTCCAGCAGCCATTCCTGCCCCTGTGTTGTCCAAGTCTCTCTAATGGCCACAACATCGTAGTTCCAAGTACTGATCCGTGCTCTAAGTTGGCCACCCTCATTCCTAACACTTCTTGCATTGAAGTAGACACACCTCAACCCATCACACTGACTGCCACTATGCCCTATCAACTGCTTATCCTTCTTCTCAGGTTCTCTGCTTGCTTTATCTGTGTGTACACCAGCTATCCCATCCTCTGATCTGTAGCTGCTGATCCCATCACCCTGCCAAACTCATTTAAACCCATTCTAGAATTTCCCAGCAAGGGAGTGGATCTTGAACAATGGGGTGATATAGCCCAGGATTTTGCAGCATGGTGAAAATGCTCGTGGTATTTGGTGTGGACCAGGACCTTTATTTATACATCCTTTCATAGAGCATGTACGTTGTTAGTTGGCCAGCATTATTGGCTGTTCCTAATTGTACATGAAAAGGTGGTGGTGAGCTGCCTTCTTGAACCACAGCAGTCCATGCGCTGTTCATCTACCACCTATGCTTTTTGGGAGGGAATGCAAGGGCTTTGACTCAGTGAAAATGATGTAACAACAATACATTTCCAAGTCAGGGTGGTATCTTGGAGGAGATCTTGCAAGTGTTTGTGTTCCCACGTATTTGCTGCCTTTATCCTATGAGATAAAAATGACTGAGAGTTTGGAAGGTGCTGCTGAAGGATCTTAAGTAAATTCCTACAGCACAACTTGTAGATAGAACATGTTTCTGTTACTGAGTATCAGTGAAGGAGTGCATGGACGCTTGGGGATGTGGTGCTAATCAACTAAATTGCTTTGTTCTTGATGATGTCAAGCTTCTTGCCTGTTGTTGGAGCTCCACTTGACAACTTTGCAGGAGAAAACTAGCTGAGCAGTTCTAGCAGAAAACTGCAACATTAGTTGTGGGGGGGCGGGCTCACTGTACAAATATTTTCACTGTGAAGATAAAATGTGAGGCTGGATGAACACAGCAGGCCAAGCAGCATTTGTGCTCCTGAGATGCTGCTTGGCCTGCTGTGTTCATCCAGCCTCACATTTTATTATCTTGGAATCTCCAGCATGTAGGAAACACAGCAGTTGTTTTAAGTCAACAAATTCTCTTGGAAGTGCAAGCTTTCTTTTATTCCTTCAAAGGATGTTGGCAATGTTGGCTAGGCCAGCATCTGTTGTCCATCCCTCATTGCTTAGAGGGCAGTTTAGAATCATCCACATTGCCACAGGTCTGAAGTCATACTTAGACCAAACCAGGTAAGGATGGCCAATTTCCTGCCCTAAGGACATTAGTGGATCAGACAACTGACATCCTTTGACAATCTTCCTCACTATCTACAGCTCCGCCAATTTTAGTGTTATTTGCTTGTTGCACTCAAAAATCAACCTAGATTTTTGTGCTCAAGTTCTAATCTGTTCTTGAATTTACAACCGTCCACCTCTGAAATGACAGTCTTATGCATTGTGCTGCAGCTGACCCTGGACAGGGAAATTGGAAACAAGCAAATGTGATCTCCATATTCCAAAACAGTGATAAAACAACAAGCCTAACTAATTTAGTTCTGTTCCAAGTTGAAGTGTGGAATCAATTATTAGGGGTAGACTTAATTAACTGTCCATCAACATACCATCAAAGAGAGGGGGACTACTATCCATGTTGAGCCTCTTTTACTCATTTGAGGAAGTGACAATGCAGGTTGACTCTAGTATACCCTTCGGCATTGATTAAGTTAGAGGTCCAAAACTATTTTTATTATGAATTATTATAACTTTCACTTGAGCAGTTACTAAGTTCAAACAGAACAGTTGTAGAACTGTTTGTAGAAGTTGAGGGAAACATTTACATGTGAAGGTTAAAAAAGCACACGTTCTAGGAAGTGGAACAATGTTTGAATGAGCGTTTGCAGGGTCATGTACACAGTCAAGGATTCCAAGGTTTATTGTTTGAAACATTTCTGTTTCCAATTTATAATCTCGAAAGCTTAGATTCAGAAAATTTTCACATGATTGCAATTAATTATTTTGTTTACTTCTGAGCTAGGAGCACAAACAGCAAGAAAATCTCAGATCTCCATTTCACCCCTGCTCCATCCCACCAACGGTCCCCTGCGAATTCACTCCATACCAAAGTTAACTAACTGTTAAAGGCTGTTCTCTCACCCACTCAATACTCCTTGAGGGCTCAGACAGAACTTAACTTAATGAGGCCCACATAATAAACCAACTTTCACATTAAAATATCTATAAGCCTTTGGTAACTATAAGTAGGTTATTAATAGTTTCTGTGGTAGGCATCAGTTCCTCTTCCAGGTATGCAGCTGAATTTCATGTTTGCCCCAAAATGATCAGTTTCATTTAAATGGACTATCGGAGTGTGATGAAAAATATGCTCCCAGTGCAAGCGAAAGGATGTGTTTCTTCATCCTGTAATAGAAGTACAGAGGTTCTTTGAATTTCAATCATTTCCAACTAAATTTTATGTTTAAATTAGGAATTGTTTACATCAATCATGGACTAATTAGCTGCAGTTTAAAAATAAAAAAAGTCTTGCAAATCCTGGCACGGTTTTAACCGGCCCTATATCCAGTGTACCACATTACAACGTAGACATTCATCACGTATTTCTTTTTGTTAAATTTAAGCTACTTGCGTGAAATGTGACTGAACAACTCATATTCTAGGAAAAAAGTCACTGCTTATTAGTAGTTTCTTTTCCAATAGATCGATTTAACCAATTAAGCTTAAAATTGGCCTAATATGAAATTCAGACTAAAAGACATTAAAAGTGTTTTATTGTTTAATATACTATATCTAAGATAACATGGTGCATATAGAAGCAATATTGCCTTTTGTAATGCTTCAATCACACACTAACTTTCAAACAAAGGACACCCATATCACTTCTTAAAAGTACTGCCCAAAAGCAGGTCTGACAGCCATGTTAAAGAAAAGCACAGGCTAGGTTTCTGTACTTAATAATTACTACTTATTAAAAATAAATAGATTCTAGCTACAGGTAAACAGTTATGAACTGTCAACATGTAACTCTACTGGTTAAAATTCTGACCCTCTTATAAAACTTCCTCTACACACACTTACAGACAGGCACACGTACAAAAATTGCTATTATGGGTATGGAGAGAAACTGGCAAAGCAGTTCAATGGTCCCTGCTCTGATGAAGGGTCTAGGCCCGAAACGTCAGCTTTTGTGCTCCTGAGATGCTGCTTGGCCTGCTGTGTTCATCCAGCTTCACACTTTGTAATCAATGGTCCCTGTCTACAGGGTTTGCTGAGATGATCCTTTAGCTGTTCTTCCATTTCTCTCCTCCAGGTACTTTCATTTGCCTGGAGGAACCACAGAGCAATTGGTTCACAACACGTAAAGCCTCTGACTTATTAGTTAAAAATCACAGCGTGCAGCAAAGGCTGAGGTAAAATTACCTGATTTTCTTTATGCTTTAGGTCTTTTTACTGCTCAGAAAAGACAGCATTTCCCTTTCTGGAAGTTCAAAGGTATCTGACTATCTCAATGATACGCCAAGCTGTTCAGCTATCAGGGAACTAATTAAATAGTTGTTGGCAGGCAGAAGGCCAACATTGGTTTAGGAGTGGTGACCTGATTCCAATCAGCTACTTGTTGCCTGCCGAATCTCACTTCATACACATCAACTGACCAGTTTGTCTATAGTAACAGCTCCCAACTGGTTGAATAAACAACAGTGCACATACAGTAAGTCTGGTAGATTTTTTTAAAGAAGTCCATCAACCCTCTCCACCATTCTTGTTTTGTTTCCAAAAAACAGAACTTTTCCCATTTTAGTCTACGAAAAAAAAGCAAATACAGTTTTTAATAAGGGTTCTCGCCAGCTGTCTAGCAAGCAGGAGGGATCCCAGTCATCTGGATTAATTCCACCTGCATTGTATTATAATGCAGTTTTTTTTCAATCTTTTTAATTCGACAAAGATCTTTATTGTTGTTTCCTGTTATTGAGGTGGTTGAAAAATTAAATGGTTTCCGATCCTTTTTAATGAATTTGAATTCTGATCTTAATTATATTACCACTATTGTAACAGTTCTCTTAAAGTAAAATGTGACTAGTGGTGACGTCAAATTGGACTTTGCTTACACTGTATGTGGGACTTAAATAATTTGTTAAAAACAATGTGGAAGATTCATGTGAATTATTAGGCTGGGATTTCATAGAATCCCTAGTGTGGAAGCAGGCCATTTGGCCCATCGAGTTTCCAATGGAATCCGAAAAGTATCCCAAACAGGCCCATCTCCCTACCCTAATCTTGTAACCCTGCATTTCCCATAGTCAATCCACCTAAGCTGCATATCTTCGGAATGTGGGAGGAAATCGGAACACCTAGAGGAAACCCACTCAGACACAGGCAGAATGCGCAAACTCCACACAATCGCCAGAGGGTGAGATCAAACCAGGTCCCCCGTTGTACAGTGAGGGAGCAGTACTGACCACTGCACCACCATGAATCCATTTTACTCCCTTCCAGTGGTATATCTTCATGTGATTCAAATGTAATTAAGACTGTGTCTGTCTCAAACAAAAATTCAATGAGGCTGAGCTTAAAGGACAGTATGAAATGATATTAAAATAATTAGAAAGCTTATTGAAAATAAATTCTACCCAGATAGCTTGCCACTCTTTTAAGGGAAGTAATTTTTTTCATGAATAGTTAACAATTATTCTTCTTTTCCAAAACACAGAACTTACCATCACCAATACACACATGGGATCTCCAATAAAGGAGGTGTCAAGATTTATGCAATCTAACATAATAGGCAATCTGTTCATACATTTTAAAATGGAATGCTGGTTTGAGAACATTGCGAAGAGCCAATGATAGCCAATGCCTTATGAAAAGGGGCAGCTCAGTGGTTAGGACTGCTGCCTCACAGCACCAGGGACCTGGGTTTGATTCCAGTCTCATGTGATTATCTGTGTGGAGTATGCACATTTTCCCTATGTCTGCATGGGTTTCTTCCAGGTGCTCCAGTTTCCTCCCTACATGAGCAGGTTGGGTAGATTGGCTGTAGGAAATTACCCTTTGTATCCAGGGATGTGCTGGCAAGGTGGGTTAGCCATGGAAAATGCAGGTTACAGGTACAGTGTGGGTGGCATGCTGTTCAGAGGGTTGGTGTGGACTCAATGGGCCAAATGGGCTACTTCCCCATTGTCAGGAATGTATGACACATGTTCATAATACAAATGAGGTAGTGAATTACATTTACTTGAAGATCTCATGAGTTTATTACAAATGAAACTAATACATACAGTACAAAGTGATTTCTCGACACATCCTTGGTCTAGAGTGCAGCAATGCAGTGACTGTGGCCTGTGTTCACACAATGACATACTGGCCCTTAATCTATCTGCATATCAAGCTTGTAAATCAACACCGTTCCTAAAGCAACAATACCACATTTCTTATATAACAAGGTGTGAAGCTGGAGGAACACAGCAGGTCAGAAATGAAGAGATAGTAGGAACTGCAGATGCTGGAGAATCTGAGATAACCAGACGTGAGCTGGATGAACATAATAGGCCAAGCAGAATCATAGGAGCAGGAAAGCTGACATTTTGGGCCTAGACCCTTCTTCAGAAATGGGAGAGGGGGAGGAGGTTCTGAAATAAATGGTGGGCGGGGGGGAGGCGCAGATAGAAGATGGATAGAGGAGAAGATAGGTGGAGAGGAGACAGACCGGTCAAAGGGGCGGGTATGGAGCCAGTAAAGTTGAGTGTCCGTGGGGAGGTAGGGAGGAGTTAGGACCACTGAGGTTTTTCCAGAGGGAGGAGGGTAACTTCTTCAGGGAAGGCAGCCTTAGAAGATGCAGTGGGGTTAAAATTATTATCTCAGATTCTCCAGCATCTGCAGTTCCTACTACCTCTGAAACAATTTTAACCCCACCGCGAAGCCGCCAGCTCTACACCTCGTTATCTTAGGCCAGAAATGAAGTCCAGACACGAAACAACGCATCATCCTCCGACACTTACGCCATCTACAATCCGACCCCACCACCCAAGACATTTTTCCATCCCCACCCCTGTCTGCTTTCCGGAGAGACCACTCTCTCCGTGACTCCCTTGTTCGCTCCACACTGCCCTCCAACCCCACCACACCCGGCACCTTCCCCTGCAACCGCAGGAAATGCTACATTTGCCCCCACACCTCCCCCCTCACCCCTATCCCAGGCCCCAAGATGACATTCCTCATTAAGCAGAGGTTCACCTGCACATCTGCCAATGTGGTATACTGCATCCACTGTACCCGGTGTGGCTTCCTCTACATTGGGGAAACCAAGCGGAGGCTTGGAGACCGCTTTGCAGAACACCTCCGCTCAGTTCACAACAAACTACTGCACCTCCCAGTCGCAAACCATTTCCACTCCCCCTCCCATTCTTTAGATGACATGTCCATCATGGGCCTCCTGCAGTGCCACAATGATGCCACCCGAAGGTTGCAGGAACAGCAACTCATATTCCGCCTGGGAACCCTGCAGCCTAATGGTATCAATGTGGACTTCACCAGTTTCAAAATCTCCCCTTCCCCAACTGCATCCCTAAACCAGCCCAGTTCGTCCCCTCCCCCCACTGCACCACACAACCAGCCCAGCTCCTCCACTCCACCCACTGCATCCCAAAACCAGTCCAACCTGTCTCCGCCTCCCTAACCTGTTCTTCCTCTCACCCATCCCTTCCTCCCACCCCAAGCCGCACCCCCATCTACCTACTAACCTCATCCCACCTCCTTGACCTGTCCGTCTTCCCTGGACTGACCTATCCCCTCCCTACCTCCCCACCTATACTCTCTCCACCTATCTTCTTTTCTCTCCATCTTCGGTCCGCCTCCCCCTCTCTCCCTATTTATTCCAGAACCCTCACCCCATCCCCCTCTCTGATGAAGGGTCTAGGCCTGAAACGTCAGCTTTTGTGCTCCTGAGATGCTGCTTGGCCTGCTGTGTTCATCCAGCCTCACATTTTGTTGTCACGAAACATCAGCTTTCCTGCTTCTCTGATGCTGCCTGGCCTGCTGTATTCCTCCAGCTCCACACCTTGTTATCTCAGACTCCAGCATTGGCAGTTCCTACTATCTCTGAATACAACATCTCTTTTTTTTTAGAAGATAACCTTATATGTTAAAGATGATAGCACATAATTGCTTCTGAGGAGAAAGACTGCAAAACTTACAAAGATAGTAAAATGTGTGAGCACAGAAATGTAAGAGTCCATATATCATCTCAATGGCTTGACAACTGTTTCAGAACCTGTTATGGTATACCCTTCTGGAGATGTGGACTCTGCTTTGGCTTCTCAGTGTTTTGAATGTTGTTTTGGTGTTCTGTTACACTCCCATTATACAAGCATGTTTTTAAATGTCTGATACGTGAATTAATCACTTCCTTAGTTTACTCCTGTTCCTCAACATTTCTCTATTGTCATGATTTCACAACACCTAGGTTCCCAATGTGGGGTTTATGACTAACCTTTTATCCTACATTTTGAGGTATTTTTGCACTTGCAAGCTGATCAGCATCTTCATCGACTCTTGTTGTGAAGAAGAGCATCTCTAGGAATATGTGGTGGCTTGGCAAGATCATCTCATTTGGTCTTCCACACGTAATCTTTGTCAGCAATGGTAACCTTATATACAGGTGCGGCTCGGAAGTATAAACATATCAACAAAAAAATCTTTTCAGAGCTGGCAGGAACTGCAGATGCTGGAGAATCTGAGATAACAAGGTGTAGAGCTGAATAAACACAGCAGGCCAAGCAGCATCAGATCTCTATGCCCTAAATGTCAGCCTTCCCTGCTCCTCTGATGCTCCTTGGCCTGCTGTGTTCATGCAGCTCTACACCTTGTTATAACAAAAATAACTTGTTTTGTTGCCATATATTTCAAGATTAGTTATTTAACAGTACAAACTAATAGCTTATTGAGATCATCTGATCTGGGGTAATGCAGGGACTGTGCCCTCTGATTCACTGCCTCTTTGGCCTGGAAGGTCTGCTCCATATACTGTGGCCCACTGTCAGAAATTATTTCTTCAGGTGCACTAAACATACTGAATATGGCACTTTATGTGTCTGCCATGGATGCGCGTGAAGAAGTTTTTACTTGTCTGAAATCAGAAATGTGGAGCAAGTTAGTGACAAAGGTAAAATTATCATTTACAGTACCTAGATGAATGACAATTTTGAACCAAGACACCTGTGGAATCTCACAAGGGTATAGAGGTTCTTCATTTCTCTGTGGCTGATAGCTCTGAAATGCTTTGCACATCTTAGAAAGCTTTTCAATTATACAGCTTTTCTGACTACTAAACAATATCAGATACCAGTTGTCTCATCTGCTTTATACCCATAACTGTCTTTGGTGTTGCTGTGACAGTATGTTCGAGCAGAGAGCTTCAAGCACCTGTTTACTTAGAAAATTAC
This sequence comes from Stegostoma tigrinum, assembly GCF_030684315.1. Classification (NCBI taxonomy): domain Eukaryota; kingdom Metazoa; phylum Chordata; class Chondrichthyes; order Orectolobiformes; family Stegostomatidae; genus Stegostoma; species Stegostoma tigrinum. The sequence goes on along the minus strand of NC_081389.1, from coordinate 6,088,107 downwards.
ACTTCTCAAGATACTGAGCTCATCTCCAAAAGTGCAAAAACATTTGAGTGTGCCTGACATCTTTTTCAATCATATCCAGCCATCCTGCTAGATATTTTTGATCAACCTATTTAGACATTTTGTGCCACACCACTGGGGCAGGTGCGACTTAAAGGAGGCCTCATAAACTCACTATCACTGCACTTCAAGATCTCTTAAGTTGGATATCCTTCTAGTTATCTTCTAATCAACATGTGCAGAATTGGTATTAAACATTTCTGGAGCTGGTGGGACTTATCCCAAGGTGTCCAGATCCAAAGGCAGGGTAACTATCCTCACACCACAAGGGTCCTCAGCCATCCAATTACTTTCCTCAGTGCCTTCAGTCTTAAGTAATGAGCTGTTTCTGATTTAAGTTGGTCACACTTGCACTGACCAAAGTGGCAAAAATTTTGAGTTCATCTTCCATCTTGATGTCTATGCTTTCTACTAGTAAATCCAGTTGAATTTATTCTGCATATGAGATGTCTACGTGGTGATGCACATGATGGGTCTGTTATTTCATTCCATATCACGCAGCTCATACCCATGGATTTTCTTGTGTGTGATCATTGTAATATGAAAGTGTTGACTATCAAAATTACATTTTCCCTGAGGTGCAAGGGAAGGTAGTGGCACAGTGGTAATGTCACTATACAAGTATTCCAGAATCCCCAACCAATGTTTTGCGGGCCAAGATTCAAATCCAGCAGACAGCGGCATTTAATTTCAATAAAATCTCGAATTCAGAGCTGATCTAATTGTAACCATGTAATTACCGCTGATTGTCATCAGAACCCATCTGGCTCATTTAGGGAAATAAATCTACCACCTTTTCCTGGTCTGGCCTACGTGTGACTCCAGACCCACAGCCATGTAGTTGACTCTTAACTGGGATTATCAACGGGCAACAAATGCTGACCTAGCCAGTGATAGTGTAACCCCAACCACATCCCATGAACAAATAAAAAAAACTCAACATCTTTGGCAATCCTATAGCATTGAACCCAGCTGGATATAATTGTTGTAAATCTTGGACTGACTCAATGCAAGTATTATTGGTCTTTCCTACTACCAAGGGTATCTTGGTGATCTCGTGGGTAGTCAAAATGTCCAAAATCCATACATGTTGACAGTCCTGCTACTGCTTGTCACCTAGTATCTTCAAGATAAAATATTTGTCCAAACAACACATTTCAGCCACGGCAATGTGTCACTACGGGCCAATTAATTTAGCAGATGTTAATGATACTACTGAATTCCAAAGTTATAGGTCCATGAACCTCAGAATTTGGTCATAAGCACTAGTTCATTTGTCAATCACGATTTTGAGCATCACTGCCAGTCTTCCTTTGCAGTGACAACAGATTCTAGTTGCCTAACTTCATCCACATGACTGTTATATTCACAATGCGGAAAGTCTATCCATTGTCTAGTGGAAATTGTTTCACTGCGAGCCTTTTCTTGGGTCTTACTTGCTGTGAACTTGTGTATCAATATACGTTAAAGAAGATCTCTCATGCAGTCCTTGTTGTTGTTAACATATTTCTGCACCTATCATCTTTTTGGTTGTGTCCCTGCTGTGTCTTTGAAGACAATATTTTTGCACAGCTGACCTAAGGGCCATTTGTACTGTAAATCTTGGAGCGTGAAACAGCTCTACTGTGAATGCGACAGACCACACGTGTTACAGTTTGTTTGCTTTTGCACCCTGACGAAAGCACCCCATACTTGCAGGTGTTGTAGTCAAGCTACGATTGTCTCAAATCTTCTGTCATCTTCTAGCAGAGTATTAATGCTGTAACCTTTTTTAGATGTCTTTTTTGGAATGTTTTAATAGGTGCTGAAGCAATCAATAATTGTTATCTAAGCAGTCTCTGAAAAAAAATCACCTTTGTTATGATAACTACTGACAAAGTAGTCTATTGATTTCTGTGGCTGTTGCCGGTATGACATAAATTCCAGGCTATGAATTCTAAATTTTACTCATACATAAAGCTAATCCTCTATGACATTGTGAGATCTTTATGGTCCTCTTCAGATATGATAGAAGTATTTATTCTGTGTAAATGATTGTTTCCAACAGACAACAGTATTTCAAGTCTTGCTAATCTAGTTTGTAACTGCTTAGACTCTGAAACATAACTGCATTCTTTGTTTAGAAAGTTTGATCTCGCATGGGATAACAAGTCTTCCAGTTCAAGCTGAGGGATTCAATATCAATCTTTCTGCTTTTCTTTTGCCTTTTGTAAGAGGTTTAAGTGCGCAGTTGTGGGGACCCTCAATATACAGATATAATAAGGTACTTGCTGTTTATTGTTTTTCCTTTTTTTTGTCTATGCATACCATCAGTATTTGAAGCAGGTTTTCTATTTTTCATTTAAAACTTGCACTCCATACTGTTTACTATTGCAATCTGGTCTGTATTTCTCACGTTTGAATTTGTGAATGATTTATCTTTGTTCCACATAGAGATGGCCATTAAAACTTAAACAGCACAATTCTAACTCAACTAGCTGCCAGCAGGGACCTGGCCAGCTTTTTTGTAAAAACAGTATCTCCTTCTGTCTTCCATTATGTGTGAACTTCTAGAATGCTGATGTATCTTGTTAGTTGCTTCTTCCCTTGATTGTCAAGCTTCTTCTATCCAAACTTAGTATGAATGAAGAACATGGATGTTTACCTGTGGGCTTATTTACTCTAAAACTAATCACCCAATACAGAGTGAACTTTAGACATTCTTGGTCCAGGATGCTGCAACATGGTGATTATCATACGATGACATCCTGAACCATGATCAATCAACACTGAGCTCTTAAAACAATAACACAAAGAAAGGAGAACTTTTTTAATGCAACAAGGAGGATACAGGGGCTCAGTGGTTAGTACTGCTACCTCACAGCGTTAGGGACACAGGTTCAATTCCAGCCTTGGGCGACTGACTGTATAGAGTTTTGGAGCAGCATGGTGGCTCAGTGGTTAGCACTGCTGCCTCACAGCGCCGGCAACCCAGGTTCGATTCCACTCTTGGGTGAACTGTCTGCGTTGTATATCTTCCCCATGTCTGCGTGGGTTTCCTCCCCGGTTTCCTCTCACAGTCCAATGATAGGTGGATTGGCCATGCTAAATTGCCCGTAGTGTTCAGAGATGTGTAAACTGGTTGTGTTGGGATGGTGGGATGCTCTGAGAGTCGGTGTGAACTTGTTGGGCCGAAAAGCCTGTTTCCACACTGTAGGGGTTCTGAGCAACAACGATTTGGATTGGGGATGCACAGCTTGACAGTATGGTGGTCACAGATTCAATAGCCGCTTTCAACAGTGAACTGGGTAAATACTTTAAAGAGAAAAATAATGGAGGAAAGTGCAGTACTCACGTAACGGACACAGTACAAACCCAATAGGCTGAATGGCTTCATTCAGTGCGCGAATGTCAAGAGTCGCAGACGTGCAGCACGACAGAAGAAAACGGTGCCCTTAAACGGTCCCATGGCCGTACTGGTAAAATAAAAGTTTAGGCATAACGCAAACCATCCACGAGGAAAAGTCAGAGCCTCACTTCTCTCAACTGCAGTAGTAAGCAATCACAACACAACCCAAAACCATCTTTCTGTAATTATATAATACGTTCTGCCGTCGTCGACGAAAAATACAGAAAATCTGTTAACCTCACGTTTCCCGCCAATAACGCGGGACGAACACGCAGACCCAGTTCGGGGAGCAGCGAGACTCCGCCCCCCACGTGCGTGCGTGCGCGCGCGCACCCTCCAGTTTGACGAGACGGAGCGCCGTCGAGGCGTGCACGCTGGCGCCCGTACGTGCGGGGGCACGCACGGCCCCTTGGCGGCCTGGAATGCTGGTTCGCCTGGAGCCACGTGACCCAGCGGCGTCCGCGGGCCGAGGAACGGGAGCTGAATGGTAACTGCCGAGTGAGTGTGTGTTTTTGATCGTGTCTCTGTCTGTGAGTGTGGCAGTGAGAGTGAGCTTGTCGTGTCAGTAACCTCTCCCAGCACCTCTCTAGCGTCAGTGAGACTGAAGGGTCTGCGGTTGTTTCCAACCGGGCAAACAATGGGGCCTTGCACTGGGCTCAGGTCACAACCAATCCCTCACATCCCTATCTGTCTGTGTCTCTATCTCTCACTCCGTTCACAGGCCTCGCTATCTCCTCTTTATATGGGAACTTGTGTGTAGGTGGGAGGGTGAACGTCTCTCTGTGGCTAAGCAAGTTTGTGAGTGTCAGTCAGCTTTCATGGCTGCCTCTCTACCTTATTGACTCCATGATTGATTTCTGAACATTCCAGATCATTTTGCGCCCAATGCAAATTTTGTAGTCTGTCTAGATCCCTATCCTTCTCCACTCCCACCCCACCCCGCCGAAAATGATCACAATTCTTTGTACTGGTCATTGAGGTGCGCTAAAAGCTTTGTCTGTTTTCCTTAATGTAAAGAGCTTCCATTTGCCAAATAATTTTGTCCTGTAAACAGAGGATAAAGGAAGAGAGTGTACAGTATAGAGTTTGAATATGTCAGATATTTTTCTCCTGTAGAAGGAGGGTACATCGCATACTGCATGTCGAGCACCGTTTGTCATGCTGTGATGTCAGTTAGATTCATGTGCAAGTTAGTTATGTCAGTTTTCCTACTTGGCCACTTTCTATGCTAGTGCAAAATGCTAGCTCTAAGCCTGAGTTGCTTGTGGTTATCTATGCTACAGTTATGTAGCATGTACTGCCTATGCATAAAATGGTAAAAAGAAAAATCCTAGGGGTTACCTTCCTAAAATGCACCGGTCATAGTATGAACCTTGTGGATTTTGCTTTTGACATCAAAGATTTTAATTGATTTAATGTTACTTAGAATTAAGTAACTACAGATACCCATAGCTTATTCAGGTTAGTATGGGGTTTAAAAAAAAGTAGTTTAAAAAAAGGATGCACCAAGATGCAAATAGAATTCCACAACAAGACTAAAACTAAACATTAGTAGGACTGCATAGGTGAATAAAGACATAAAGGGACACTTGGTTAGGAAACATTTATACATTGAGAATTGAGCCAGCAAAGGAGCACACAAAAGGCAGAAGAGATGCCACAAAATGGCAAAGGCAAGCAATGAAGTTAAGGAACATAACACAAAATAGTGAAATATTTTACAGAAACAGTGATTAAAAATAAATGAGGCTGTTGTGGGAGTAGGACCATTCAGGAACTGACAGGACAATATCACAGGTATTAATAGATGGTGGAATATGTAAAAGAAATAAAATTGAATGACTTGAATAATGAGATAAATGCATTTAAAAATTAAAGATGTTATTGATTGGATAAGCTAAACAGTTTCAGAAAAGACAAAACCTCTGATCCAGATGGATTGGATCTACATATTCTAAAAGAATCTAGAAAAGAGATAGCAGAGGTACTAATATTAATATTACTGTTTCTAACAAATTATTCAATACATATTGAATAATTTGTTAGAAATAGATGTACTGCATGTAGTCAGCATACCTAACTGGTTGGAGGGAATGCAGAGCATGTCCATGAAATGATAAATCTATTGACTTAAAACCATTGGTAGGAAAAGTAACATATTCCCTGTTCAAGGATCTAGAAATGGGAAATGTATTGATGAAATACCTGCATGGATTTCAAAAGAGACACTCTTGCTTGACTGAGTTTATTGTGTCTTTTTGAAGTGATAACAGAAGCCGTATTAATGCAGCAGATATAATTTATCTGAATTTTCAAAAGGGTATTCATAAGGAGACCATAGCAGACAAATGAATATGGCCAGAGAATGTGGAGTTGGGCGATAGCTGTCAGAATGAATTGTTAGCTGGCTTCAAGATTGAAGGCAGAGAATTGGAGTGGAGAGTAAATTAAGATGGTGGGAAATGGTGTTCCAATGGAACCAATGCTATTAATATTGGTAATGTGAACAACGAATCAAAAACATGTTTTCTAAATTTGCAGATTGACACCAAGTTACATAGGATGGTCAGTACTCAGGAGAAGGGCAACAACTCACAAGCAGATGTTAATAACCTTACAGAATGAGGCAAAATGTTTAGCAAATTAAGTTCAACCAAGATATATGTGAGCTACTAAAAACAGAATGTGCTGGAGAAACTCAGCATGTCTGGCAACACCTTCAGAGAGAAAAACAAAGTTAATGTTTCAACTACAGTCACTTGTCTTTGCAGAGTGAGATTTTGTATTTTGGTAGGAAAAATAATGTCACATCACTTGGAAAGTAGAAGTCTAGATAGTATAAAGGAACAATGAGACCTTTGAGTGCAAATACACAAATCACTAAAACATTGTGTCACAGATCAGTAAGATAATTTAGAAAAAGCAAAACAACCATGAAGTTTTATTTCTAGAGGGTTATAATTAAAAAGTAGCGAGGGTATGCTAAACCTGACTCAAACCTTGTTTGGAGGACAGTTAACAGTGCTGCATATAGTTTTGGTTGACACATTATAAAGAGCATGTACTGTAGAAGGATGTATATGAAAAGATTGACAAGCTGGGTTGTTTCTCACTTAGTAAAAAAAAATGCTGAGGCATGTACTATTAAAGATCTTTTTTTAAAAAGTTATGAATAGTTTTGAAAGAGCGGATGCAGGGAGAATGTTTTCCTTATGGGTCAAAACGTAACTAGAGGTCATCAGTACAAAATAGTCATTAAGAAATCCAATAGAGAACTTCTTCATTAGAGTGGTAAGAATGTGGAACTTGCTGCTGCAGGAAATGGTTGAAGTGAGTAGAACAGGTGCATTTAAGAGGAAGCCAGACAAGGGAGAAGGCAATATAGGTTTATGGTGGTAAATTTAGATGAGGAGATACTAGACTCAAGTGCAGCAACAGTTTGGATTGGGGGCCAAATGGCCTGTTTCTTTTTATATATCTTATGCAATCACACTTGGAGTTAAGTTTTCTGATTAATTCTTGATATCACACCTGGTCAAATGCTTGATGACAAGGACGGTCATTTTCACCACGCCTGGAGTTCACCATGGCAACTGGTAGAAGTTCAGATTTAATGCCAGTAATGATGACCATGACAGCTATCATTGATTACCATAAAAACCTATCTGGTCCATTAATGTCCTTTGGGGAAAGCAATCTGTCGTTCTTGCCATGTCTGACCTACATGAAACTCCAGAGTCAGTGGTATGGTTGACACTTAACTCCTGTCTGAAATTCCCCATAACTAAGTTCAAGGCAATTATATTTGGGCCATAAATGCTGACCTTGCCAGCAGTGTCCACATCCCATAAAGTATTACAAAAAGAAGATCTTTTGTCCATGTTAGGACCAATGTTTGTAAGGAGATTTGAAGCTGTGTAGCCTTGAATGAAACCCAAACTAAGCATCAATAATTTGGTTCATGTGAGTATGTGCTGTTTGCTAGTTCTGTCAGTGATGCTTTCCATCATTTTACTGATGGCCAAGAATAAACCGATGGGGTGCTAGTTAGTTGGATTGGATTTATCCTGTTTTTTTTGTGAACAGGACATTTCTAGGTGATTTTCCACATTATTGTGGAGATGCCAATATTTTGGTTGCATTGGAGCATCTTCATTAGGAATGTAGCTAACATTGGGTGGCAAGTTCTCTCTCCTACAGTTTGGACATTGTCAGAGCCCATGACTCTGCAGTATCCAGTGCCTTCGGCTGTTTCTGTGGCATAGAGTAAATTCAACAGGATCTTCAGGCTGAAGATGTTGTGAATGTCATTTTTGCTGCCCACCCCCTCCCAAAACACCATCATTGACGTTGGGGTTATTTATGGTGGCTTAATGTCTTCTAGTTAGTTTTCACAACTGAATGTGGCAGGATTGCAGAGCTTTGATTTGATATGTTGGTTGTAGAATTGGTAAGTTCAGTCTATTGTACAACAGTGAGTAGGAGAATGTTAAACATGAAGTGTTGTCATCCACAAAAAGCAGATTCTGGGACTATCAAACAAAAATGGAGTGTGTTGGAAACGCTTAGCAGAACAGTCCGAATCTCTAGAGATAAGTGAGTTTCAGGTGTAGTTCCTGAATCAGCATTGCCACAACGTATTTGGCTGTGGACATGTTTATAGCACAGTAAGCATTCCTGTATCCCAAAAGTATTTCTAGAGAACTGAGAACTTGTGTGCAGAAAGTTTGTTTGACTGAGATCCATTAATTCTTCTGTGTTTCCGTTAAGAGTTAAATTGCAGTCTTGGTGGCTTTCAAATTGCTTTTGCCTGGGTCTGTAGTGTACAAGGGCCAACTGTTATGTCTAGTATTTGTATTACCATTGATGTCCTATAATAACACCCTGCCGAGCTATTGTTCTCTTTTCATTGCAATCCCTTTTAGACCAAATTTTCTAACAAATATTTTCGTTTGCTGTGATAAATATCCTACTCCTAAATTTCTGCTTGTTTTGATGTCACCCAGTCTTTTAGAAGGCTTTAAAGCCTTGATGAAGTTTTTTTTTAAACCTTCTTCTGGAAGAGTTGACTAGTGCTGGGTTATGATTCTGTAGGTGCTAGTGAACATTCAACAACCCCACCCAGGTGCTATTCTTTGTGTATTGCTGTTAGGCATATCTGCCCACACAGTGAATTTGGCAGGCTGCGTTTAGATCATAGCTGAGCCAACTCAACAAACACCCATCCTGGGGAACCTTTTTTTGTCTAAAACTGAGCAAGAAAGAGCATGCATTTATTCACAACCATAGAACCCCTACAGTGTGGTAGGAGGCCATTCAGTTCATTGAGTCAGAACCAATTCTCCAAAGGGCGTGTCATCTAGACCCAAACCCCTACCACATCCCTGCGTCCCAACATTAATCCACTTACTCTGCTAATCTCTGAATATTATGGATATTGTCAGTATGGCCAATACACCTAATCTGCATGTCTTTGGACTGTGGGAGGAAACTGAAGCACCTGGGGGTAACCCACTCAGCCACAGGGAGAATGTACAAGCTCCACACAGACAATCACCCAAGGCTGAAATTGAACCTGGGTTGAGGCAGCAGTGCTAACTGCTGAGCCACCACGCTGCCCCTGTAGAATATCTGATATTTCACACCCTCAATGTCCCAAAACGTTTTACAGTCATTGAATTTCTTTTGTATCCGAGTCACATCATGTTTTCAAACCCCACTGCAAAAATCGAGATCCTGATCTTTATTAAGACTCCAGTGTGGTCGATGGCATATAGATGTGTTTCAATGAGACATTAATCTGAAATCCAAGCTGCCTTCTGAGTGGATGTGAACAAAGCTCTGACATTATTTAGAAGAACAAGTGTTTTTTCCTGGCATCCTGGGTAGTGTACATCCCTCAACTAACATCACAAATGCAGATTACGTAATAATTTGTCTCATTGCTGTGTGGTGGAGCCTTGCTGTGCACAAGTGACTAACTTGCAAATGAATACTTCATTGGTAATGGAAAGTTGTGAAAAAATCTGTTTTGAATGGAAACTTGTAAATGCATGGTCTTTGAAATATCGTTATAATTATTTTTGTGAACAAGCAGCAGATCCATAACTGTCCAGAGAATTGTTCTGGTGTTGATTAAAAGAGGAATGTTGCAAGGACACCAGGAAGATCATGGGATCATCAATGTCCACTTGTTGAGATACAGCCTGGGATTGACATTTTATCCAAAAGCCAGCCCCTATAAACCTTGTAGTAATCTTTTCATGATAAAATGTAAACAAGTACTGGTGGAAATCTGAAACAAAAACAGATTGCTGTAGAAACTTAGCAGGTCCAGCACCATCTGATAAACAGCCACCGCACTCAAAACATTAACTCCGCTTTCTGTCCACAGACACTACCACATCTGAGTTTCTCCAACAATTTCTGTTTTTGGTTCTGTAATCCTTCTACTCTGCCTTGGAGTGTCAATGAGGCCTAAACCCAGAAACCTTTGCTGAGAGGAGAATGTGTTGCCAAATGAACCATGGCTAACATACCATCAACCAGTGACATATCATGAGATTTGCTCACTGACCTAGCAGCAAAGCTATCAATCACTGAACTATTTTACAGTAAGAATTATTCTCTCTGACAGTGTACAGCAAGTTCGTGGGTTGAAAGGTCAATTTTAAAGTGTTTAATCAGTATTCATGTAGGAATGGTTTTAAACCAGCTGTCTAAACGGTGTAGGGTGTGAGGAATATAATGTGTGAGCTTCGGTGCAGCATCAAAAATTAATTTCAGAGTTGGCGGCCGAAGATGTGAATAGGAAATAATTAAAAACTCTCAACATGACTGCTTTGGCATTTATTAAATAGGACATGTTGACTTACATTATCTGTAATGCAGTACCTTTATGTTCTAATGTCTTTCATTTAATTACACATTTTTAATTAACATTTTATTTTGACCCAGTAGTGTTACTGATTAATGCAGTGAGCAGTTAAATAATAGAAGGGAGGAAAGTCCCAGACTTCATCTGTTACGAGATTGGAGAAATGATCAGGCTGTGACCATTAGCATTTCTGCTACTCTGTTAATGAAGAGAAAATTAACTACAATTCCAATAAAATGCTGAACATTCACAGGTAATCATTGGAGCCACTATATCAGTACCAACCAAAAAGAGCTATCTAGCCTGGCCCCTCATTCTAGTTCTTGGTCTGTCACCCTGTAAGTTACAACACTGCTTAGCGAAGTATATTTTCCAATGCAGTAAGGCTTTTTGCTTCTAACGCCCTTTTGGGCAGTGAGTACCAGATGAGGTGAAAAAAGATCTCCTTGACATCTAATCTTTCCACCACTTTAGTTAATCTGTGCCGTCTGGTTAATGATCTGTCCACCAAGGGAAATACTTCCTTCACTCAATAAATGTGGAGCTGACCAAGGGTTTTGGCCCAAAACGTTGACTTTCCTTCTCCTCGGATGCTGTCTGACCTGTTCTGCTTTTTCCAGCTCCACATTTATTGAATCTTGCTTCCAGCATCTGCAGTCCTTACTGTCCCTGAAGTACTTTCTTCCTTCTGTTCTACCCAGGCCCCTCATTATTTTATACATTTTAATTAAATCTCCAGACCCTATGTTCCAAAACAAAATGCCGACTTTTCTTGGTAGCTAAGACTGTCCAGCCCTCTGTACCTCTCCAGTGAGATTATATCCTTTCTGTAGTGCAGAATAAAAGACCTTCAACTGGGTGCTAACTAGAGTTTTATACCATTCACGATGCTATTCATAAGACCATAAGACATAGGAGTGGAAGTAAGGCCATTTGGCTCATCAAGTCCACTCCGCCATTTAAATCATGGCTGATGAGCATTTCAACTCCACTTCCCTGCAATCTCCCCGTAGCCCTTGATTCCTTGAAGGCATCCAACGTCCCGGCCTCCACTGCACTCCGTGGCACTGAATTCCACAAGCCCACCACTCTCTGGGTGAAGAAATGTCGTCTCATTTACAGTCACTGCTCATAAAAGAAAGTATTGGTATACTTTTTTAATTATCTTATGAATAAATCTGTACTGTTACCTTTGGGGATTTGTGAATATGCATTGCAAGTTCTTCCTGTTCCTCTATACCTCAATATTGTACTATTTATTGTGTTTTCCCTTGCCTTGTTTGCCTTCTGTAAATGTACTCATACTTTCCTGAATTGCATTCTACTTGCAATCTTTCAGCCCACCTGACCAGTCGCTAGTTATTTTACTGAAGTCTGTAGTTTTCTTTCCTCATTGTCAATGCACAACTAATTTTTTATAGCATCTGCAAATTACATTTAAGCTGAATTAATTGATATATATCACTGAAAGCAAAGCACTGAACTCAGTCATAGACATATTTAAGGGAAAGCTACATGAGCACAAAAGAGAACGGAGTAGTTGGTTATGCTAGTAGTTGGATGAGGAAGGGTGGGATGAGGCTTGATTGGAATATAAATACCAGCAGGAATCAGTTGGACTAAATGATAATGTTTCTGTACTCTATGTTCTACACAATTGCATTTATAGGCAAATTTTCCTGACTCTTCTAGCCAATATTTAACCCTCAGCCAAGACCACTAAATCACATTAGATAGAATAATAGCACAAAAGAACACCATTCAGCCTATTGATTTGTTGCTGTTTGGCAGTTATCCAGTTCCTCTTTCAGCATTGCTTCTCCTCATAGTCCTTTAATATTTTGGCTTTCAAGTATAAATGTTATTTATGTTTCTGTTTTTGTCACCCTTTTGCACATTGTATTCTCCATCACACACCTTGCTGTAAAAACATTGTTTCCTCATCTTATCTGTTTCCTTTGCCAGTCGTTTTAAATCTGTGCCCATTTGTTACTGACAGTTCTGCTACAGGAAGCACATTTGCCTGATTTACTGTATCAAATTCATTAATGAGTTGGACAACTTTATTAAATTTCCCCTCAACAACTTCTACTGTAAGAAAAGGAAAAGGACTTAGAACATAGAACATAGAACAATACAGCACAGTACAGGCCCTTCGGCCTCGACGTTGTGCCGACCTGTCATACCGATCTCAAGCCCATCTAACCTACACTATTCCATGTACGTCCATATGCTTATCCAGTGACGACTTAAAATGTACCTAAAGTTGGCGAATCTACTACCGTTGCAGGCAAAGCGTTCCATTCCCTTACTTCTCTCTGAGTAAAGAAACTACGTCTGACATCTGTCCTATATCTTTCACTCCTCAATTTAAAGCTATGTCCCTCGTGCTCGCCGTCACCATCCTAGGATAAAGGCTCTCCCTATCCACCCTATCTAACCCTCTGATTATTTTATATGTTTCAATTAAGTCACCTCTCAACCTTCTTATCTCTAATGAAAACAGCCTCAAGTCCCTCAGCCTTTCCTTGTAAGACCTTCCCTCCATACCAGGCAACATCCTAGTAAATCTCCTCTGTACCCTTTCCAAAGCTTCCACATCCTTCTTATAAAGCTGTGTTTTGTTTTGTATAACCCCATCCATGTCCACTGGTCATGTCCAGTGCTTTTGTTTGCTTTATTCTCCACTCATACTTCACTCAACAAACATATAGAATTGGAGTTAACGTTTTGGGTCTGAACAAAAACAAGCCAGCTTGGCAAGCAAGTCAACAACCTCATACTTATTTTGTATTTACTGTGGAGAAGGACATGAAAGCTAGGGAACTTGTGGAAATAAATAATGATACATTGGAAAATGTCCACATTACAGAACAGGAGGTGCTGGATGCCTTAAAATGCATAAAGGTGGATAAATCCCTGGGACCTGATCTGGTATATAACCAGGACTTTGTGAAAAGCTAGGCAAGTAATTGCTGGGTGTCTTCCTGAGATATTGAGATCATGAGTAGGCATAGATGAGGTACCTGAGCAGTGGAGGCGGGTAATGTGGTGCCATTATTTAAGAAAAAACCAGGGAACTATGGACCAGTGAGCTTGACATCAGTGATGGGTAAGTTGTTGGAGGGGTTTCTGAAGAACAGAATTTACATTTATTTAGAAAGGCAAGGACTGGTTAGTGAGGGTCAGCATGACTTTGTGCGTGAGAAATCATGTCTTACTAACTTGATTGAGTTTTTTGAAGAAGTGGCAAAGAAAATTGAAGACAATATGGTAGACATTGTTTATATGGACTTCAGCAAGGTGTTCAAAAAGTTTTTGCACGGTAGACTGGTTAGCAAGATTAGATCACATTAAATCCATGGAGCTAGCCAATGAGATCCAAAAGTGGCTTGAAGGTAGGAGAGAGAGGGTGATGGTGGGCAGTTGTTTTTCAGATTGGTCTGCCGCAAGGATTGGTGGTGTGTTCACTGATTTTTGCCATTTACAGAAATGATTTGGATATAACTGTTGGAGGTATGGTTAGTAAGTTTGCAGGTGACATGATAATTGGTGGTGGAGTAGACGTGAAGAAGGTTATTTAAGAGTACAATGGGACCTTGATCAGATGGGCCAGTGGGCTGAGGAGTGGCTGATGGTGTTTAATTTAGATAAATATGAGATGTTGCAGTTTGGTAACGCAAACAGGGCAAGATTTATACACTCAATGATAGGTCCTGGGGAGTATTGCTGAACACAGGGATCTATGGGTGTAGGTGCCTAGCTCCTTGAAAGTGGAGTTGTGGGTAGTCAGGATGGTGAAGAAGGCATTTGGCATGTTTGCCTTCATTGGTCAATGCATTGAGTATAGCAGTTGGGATCTCATGTTGTGGCTGTATGGGACTGGTTAGGCCACTTTTAGAATCCTGCATTCAATTCTGGTCTCCCTGTTATAGGAAGGATGTTGTTAAATTTGAAAGTGTTAAAAATCAATTTACAAAGGTGTTACTGGGATTGGAGGCTTTGAACTATATGGAGAGGCTGAATAGGCTAGGCCTTTTATTCCCTAGAGCATTGGAGCGTGACCTTGTTGAGGTTTATAAAATAATGAGCATTGATAGGGTGAGGAGCCAAGGTCTTTTCCCCAGAGTAGGGCAGTCCAAAACTGGAGGGCATAGGTTTAAGATGAGACAGGAAAGGTTTAAAAGGGACCTGAGGGGCAACACTCTCATGAGTGGTGCATGATGGAACAAACTACCAGATGAAGTGCAGGAGGTGGGTTCAGTTACATTTAAAAGGCATCTGGATGGGTACATGAATAGGAAGGGTTTAGAGGGATATGGGCTAAATCCTGGAAAATGGGACTAGATCAGTTTGGGATATCTGGTCTGCATAGATGAGTTGGACACAAGGATCTGTTCCCATGCTGTATAACTCTATGACTCTAATTGAGCACATTGCTCCACTTGGGGCCTAACCAGTGTTTTGTAAATGTTCAGCATAATTTGCCTGTTAATAAGAACAAGAGTAGACTGTTCAGTTCCTCCAGCCTGTTCTGCCATTCTGTAAAATTATGGCTGGTCCATAGCCTGATTCCTTATGCTTGCCTTTGGCCCATATCCCTTAATAACTTTGCTTAACAAAAAATTATTTATCTCACATTTAAATCTAACAATTGATATGGCAACAACTGTTTGTGGAAAAGAGTTCTAAACCTGTATCATCATTTGTGTATAGAATGCTTCCTAACATCTCTCCTGAAAGGTAGTATGGCCCTAATTCTCAGACTATACACCCTTGTTCTCGAATCCCCAATCAGTAGAAATAGCTTGTCTTGATCTACCTTGTCTTCTCCTGTTAATAGCTAGAATATTTGAATCAGATCACTCTTGAACTTCTAAACTCTAGAGAAAGCAGGTCTAATTTTTACAATCTCTCATAATAATTTCTGAAGTTTAGAAGTTCAAGTATCATTCTTAGTACTCCATGCTTCTATGAGTAAAGCCAAAGTTCTTATGTCACTTTTTTCAAATCTTTTTCAATTCATCTGGCCTCCTTCAAAGATTTGCTGGGTCTCTGTTCTTCCATGGCTTTTAAAAATTGTATCATTGTTACCTATCCTCATTCGCCCTACCATCCATCATCAAGTGACCAGAATAAAACGTGGCAATCAGCAAGAAATGACCAAGGATACAGAATCCTGAATGCGGATTAGCTTTTTCTTCATTTGTTCGTGGGATGTGGTTGTCACTAGAAGCCCCAGTGCTTGTTGCCCCTTGTGTAGTTGTGATGAACTGCCTTCTAAACCATTGCAATCCATTTGGTGCAGGCAAACCATAATGATGTTACAAAAGGAGTTCCAGGATTTTACTCAGGAACACTGAAGGAATGATATATTCCCAGGTCAATATGGTGAGTGACTTGGAAGGATGTTCCTTTGTTCCTGCTGCTTCTGCATCATAGCAGCTGTGGGTTGGAAGGTGCTATCTGAGGAGCCTTGATACGTTACTGAAGTCCATCTTGTAGATGGAATTCACTACTGAAACTGTGTGTCAGTAATGGAGGAGCTGAATGTTTGTAGATTTGGTGTCAGTCAAGTAGATTGCTTTGTCCTGGATGGTGTCAAGTTTCTTCAGTGTTATTGGAGCTACGTTCATCCAGGTAAATGGAGAGAATTCTGTCACTCTCCTGACTTGTGCCTTGTAGATGGTAAACAGACTTTTTGTTTGCAGGTGAGGTACTCACAGTAGTATTCCTAGCCTCTGACCTATTCTGTAGACACAGTAATTATATGGCTAGACCATTTCAATTTCTGGTCAATGATGTTGATAGTGGAAAGTTCAGCAATGGTAATGCCATCAAATGTCAAGGGGATATGATGAGATTCTCGGTTTTTGGAAATGGTTATTGCCTGGACTTGTATGGCACAACTACTACTTTTCACTTGTTGTTTCAGGCCTGGTTTTTCCCCAGGTCTTGCTGCATTTGGGCATTGGCAGTTCTTGTCATTTGTCACTTCTCTGAGATGAAGAATAGGTATTTTAATGAAGTTTAAGATGGTCACTGAAAATTGTGGAATTGTAACCAAGAAAGGAGTTGATGTCTTCATTAGAAGAGATCAGGAGAAGCATTACCTCCTGCAGTTTTCTACCACTGCTCTGCTCCATTCCTGGTGATGATTTCTGCTGTGGCGCTGATTGCTTGGGCATAAGTACTCCTAAACCAGCTGCCAATCCTTGATTTGAAAAGTTAGCCACTGCAATATTTGTGAAGTACTCAATTATATTGTTTCTCACAGCCAAAGAAAATTCTGTTTCCGGCAGAGACAGAAGAGCTGGTGCTTCAGGCCACTGATAGCCAAGGTGTCCCTCTTTCCAATGCATTTCAAAGATTGACTCATTCAAATGTATATTAGGAATAACATCTGTTTGGTTTACATGACACATCACCTGTTGCATTTGAACCATTTTTCAAAGCGTTTATGATGAAACTCTAACAAAAAATACTTAGTGACACTCAAGGAGAGGTGGGGTGATGGGGGAGCCGAAAAGCCTATCGTTTCCTGTGTTCTTAGAACATTAATGATTTGTCAACTAATTGTGTTCATCAAGATGTCGTGATATGTTAGGTTGTCAACGTGTGCTTTCACAATTCAGGAATCCAAGGCTTTTTATTAAATGAAACAGACCATAAATAATACAGAGGTTGAGAATTTGCTTGTGATAGAGTAACAAATGAGAAGTTAGGAGTTGTGATCCAGGTTTGATGATGGAGGAATAATTGTGAGAGTCAAAAAGTAAATGAATAAAACTAAATGAAACTTGAACTAGAGGAGAGTGAAAGAAGAGGAAAAAGCAAGAGCTGAAAAGATATTGAAACAACAAGGCGTAGAGCTGAATGAACACAGTGGGGCGAAGCAGCATCAGAGGAGCAGGAAGGCTGACATTTTGGGCCTTGACCCTTCTTCCTGCTCCTCTGATGCTGCTTTGGCCTGCTGTGTTCAACCAGCTCTACACCTTGTTATCTCAGATTCTCCAGCATCTGCAGTTCCTACTACCTCTGAAGATATTGAAACATGTCATTTATGTACCCGGTGGAGTTCAGCCAGTATTTGGTGGCAACCTTTGTTGCTCCCCGTAACGATATATCATCTCTACTGTGATCTGGTCACTCCGGGTCCAAGAAGGTTTCAGTTCTAGTTATCGTGGCCTTTTGGTTTCTCCCATCGCCAGTTCCAGTTTTGAAAGGACTGGATCTTTCTGTGTCCAAGGTCTATATTGTCAGCTGTGACTAGGAGTGTATCTAGAAAAGTTAATACCATAAGACTCTACCATTGGGTACCACTGGTGATGTATCTGCTAACAGGAGGCAGCTCAATGCATCCACATTCACTACTTGGCATCGAGGTGTTTCTCTAATATCTAATAATGAGCATGTGGTATTAGAGCCCACCGCTGCAGCCCGAAGCTAAGGATAACACTGTCTTATACTATTTGAGCAGACCAAGTCGGAGTTTGTGGTTTGGCATTATCACACATTTTTGTCCATAAAGGTATTGGTGGAACATCCTGACTTCAAGAATGACTGCCAATCCTCCCTTTTCTATCTGGGTGTACCTGTCACTAAGCCACCATTGGTTTATATATGAAGAAGAGGAAGTGCTGGAGGTCTTAGAAAGTATGCAGATAAATCTCTACGACCCGATCAAGTGTATCCCAGGACGTTGTGGAAAATTAGGAAGGAAATTACAGGTCCCCTAGCAGAAATATTTATATCAGGGGTGAAGTACCAGAAGATAGGACGGTGGCTAATGTTGTGTCATTGTTTCAGAAACACTCTAAGGAGATGCCTGGAAGCTATAGACCTGTGATTCTGTCATTGGTGGTAAGTTGTTGAAGGTGATTCTGGAAGAAAGGATTTACATACATTTGGGAGAGGCATGGATTGATGAGGAATAGTCAGCATGATTTTATGTGAGGAAAATTGTGTCTCACAAACTTGATTGATTTTTTTTGTAATGAAGTAACCAAAAAGATTAATGAGGGCAGAGTGGTAAACATTGTTTACTTGGACTTCTGTAAAGCCTTTGACAAGGTTCTGCATGGTAGACTAATTAGTAAAGTTAGGTCACATGGGATTCAGGGGGCATAAGGTCGCCAACTGGCTACAAAATTGACTTTATGGTAGGAAACAGAGGGTGATGGTGAAGGGTTGTTTTTGGACTGGAGGCCTGTGACCAGTGGGGTTCCGCAGGGATTAGTACTGGCTCAAATGATTTGGATGAGAACATAGGAGGCAGATGAAAGATAGACAGGGTAGGTAAGAAGGTGTTTATTACGCTGGCCTTCATCACTCAGACCATTGAGTATGGGATGTCATGTTGAGGTTATACAGGAGTTGGTGAGGCCTCTGCTGGAGTGTTGTGTGCAATATTATTAAACTGGAGAGGGTTCAGAAAAGATTTAATAGGATGTGGCCAGGAATTGAAGGTTTGAGATATAAAAATAGACTGGAACAACAGGGCTTTTTCACTGGCGTGTAGGAGGTTGAGGAGTCACCTTATTGGGGTATTTGGCTCTTGAATGTTAGACGTCTTTCCCTGGAGGTACATGCGTGGATTTCAAATCAAAGGGTCATATTTTTAAAGGTGAGAGGACAAAGATTTAAGAAGGACATGAGGGGCAACTTTGATTAAACTGAGTGTGGTTTGTGTGTGGAAGGAACTGCCAGAAGAAGTGGTGGATGCAGGTACAGTTACACAGATTAAAAGACATTTGGATAAATTCATGAATAGGGAAGGCTTGGAGGAATATGAGCCAAGTGTAAGTAGGTGGGACTAGTTTGGGAACATGGTCAGCTTGGACTAGTTGTACTGAAAGTTTCCATGCTGTATGACTGAATCTATTACTGTAAGAGTCCTTTAATCTTGTACTGCCTCTTCAGAGTCAGCTCTTGAGTGCCAGAATCTCTGCCATTCCTTTTTTTTATCTGTCAGCCAGGGCAGATTAACAGCACCAATCGTAGAACTCGTATTCTGTGAAGTCCAGCTGGCTGACCATGTTACAAACACTACATCTGGGATCAGGTGAAGCTGAGACCATGCACATAAACATTCTGAAGTAGTAGTAACAAGTCAACCTCATGTCCCAAGACCAACGCAATAAATGCATATTTAAGGATAATCAAACATTAATTTTGGCAGGAGCAATATCAATTAACTGAAGTGAAAATGCTATATTTGCATTCAGTAAAAGATATTGCTTAAAATTGAGTGGTGACAAGTCTTACATTAATTAGAAATTAGAACAGAAGCTGTGACCTTGCAGTTTGCATATCAGCTGAATGGACAGTGTCTCTCAAGATTCTTGATTAAGTGTGGGAATGAAATGCATCACAAAGAGACTGAACCTTTGCCAATTTATTTGTTTTAAGTTTAGATCTGATGAAATTTAGTCCATTTTACTGATTTATTGAATCTTCCACATTAACAAAAGTCAACTGATAAAAACACAAGTGAGCAGGCTGCTGCTGTCCATACAAGTCACCACTATGTGTCATTTTTGATGTTGTCTATCTACCTGCAACTCCTATTGACAACCTCCTGTTTCTGCAGGAACCATGTGGTGCTGCGCCATTGCTTTTGTGCTTGCAAAGGATTTGCAAATATGGTTGTATCTCTCAATTAATTGTGTAGATTATGGGCAGCAATTGGGGTGGCAATTCGTTTGCGGGTTCTTGATTGGGAGATACCAGGAGCAGGCAGGCCGAGCGCTCATTGTTGACTGACGATGCTCCTGTCTGGGGGTGAACGGAATAGAGAGAAATGACAGGGTTTCTTCCTGCAGTCACATCCTATATACTGCACATTTGAAAAATTAGGTATAACTGCAATTTTCTTTGGCTGTACAGTGGGTTGCTTGAAACTATTCAGCAAAGTGTTTAGTAAATAGAAGACCGATATTTGCCACTTGCTGTAACTTTGAAGGCATCTGCATCTGTCTTAATTAATCCAATGTATTAGCTCTGGGAGGGGACAGCAGCAAGTGCTTTCGATCTTTTAAAGAAACAACCAGATTTAAATAATTGCTGAATGATGTGACTTAAACATTGTAGTCGAGAAAACTTGCACTGTTTTTCAATAAGTAGGCCTTTTAGTAAAGTGTGTGTTTCTGGATTTGGGGGATCAGCAAGGATAGATGATTGTCAGTAGCTTTGACAAAGCACACTGTCTCTGGAGCCCATTCTGCTTTTCTCATCGTGATCCAGAGAAATAATTTTATTGCTTTGGTTTTTGCTCATTTTCCTGTATTCAGGTTTTCATTGTTCCTTGTTTTCAAATCCCATCCCATCTTTGCCCTTCCCTTTATCTGTAACCAGCTTCAGCCTTATAACTATCCGAGTTTTTGTGTTCTTCAAATTCTTGTCCCTTGTGATTCCCCAATTATACTCTGTGTACTTGCTCACTGTCCTTTCAGTTGCCAAGGTTCTAAAGCTGTGGAATTTTCTTCCTAAAACCCTCCAACTCCCTACCTTCCTTTCCTCCTTGAACAATCCTTAAAACCTAGCTTTTTGTCCAAGATTTTAGTCATCTGCCGAATTATTTCCTCGTGTAGCTTGGTTTCAAATTTTGATTGGTAACACCACTATAATGTGCCTTAGGACACCTTACAATTATTTAAGTATTCTATAAGTGCAAGTTATAAAATGCTATATCTCAGTAATGTGCTTATGATTTTTCTTTTTGATGACAGGACATGCTATATGTCACAGTTTAAGAGAGGTGTTAGTAATATTGTGTGTACTAAATCTGAATGGTAACTAATTAAAATCCCATCTGACTTGCAGTTGGGCCCTTAATTTCTATGGCTTTCTCTAAATAAGCAATACAGTACCATTATTTGAAGCCTGTAAGAGTCAGATATAGGAACAGGATAGGCCCTTCAGATTGTTCTGCCATTGACATCATGGCTGATCTGTAGCCTAGCTGCGTAATACCTTTGGCCCATATCCCTTAATACCTTTGCTTAACAAAAAACAATTACATATCTTGGATCTAAAACTAAAAACTGATCTGGTATCAACTGCTGCTTGTGAAAGAGTTCCAAACCTCTACCACTCCTTGTTTCCTTCCTAACATCTCTCCTGAATGGTCTAGCCCTAATTCTCAGACTTTGCTCCCTAATTCTCGATTTCCCAACCAATGGAAATAGTTTATCTACCTTCTCTTCCTGTTAAAGTCTTGAAGACTTCGATAAATCACCATTCTAAATTCTAGATAAAGCACGTATGTATTTTTTACTTGATTATTCCTCAGACTTAACCCCTGAAATGATATAATCCTTGTAAACCTAGTTGTACTCCCACTGAAGCCAATGTATCGTTTCGAAGGTATAGCGTGCAGATCCACATTCGGCAGTAGGGTCTAATCAGGGTTTTGTGTTTTTCTGTATAACATCTGCATCGTCACTTCGGTTTCTCTAGAGACAAAGGCCAGCGTTCTGTTACATTTCCTGGTTATTTTCTGCATTGTTCATGGCATTTTAAGGATCTGTGCACCCAAGCATCTAAGCTTCTTTGGATATTGACTATTTAACTGCATACCATCTGTCTATTTTCATCCAAAATGGATGCCCTCCTATATGCTTACATTGAACTCTATCTGCCATAGTTTTGCCCATTTGATATAGTAGTTGCATGGCATCCTTCTCAGAAGTTTTTTTTGGTGAATTAAAGTGAAAGTGTAGAGAATAGAGGAATCTTGTAAAAAATTGATGTAGTAAGTTCTAAATATTTGGACAGGAAGTAAATTAGTGATTTTCAAGTAAGTCTATAAGTTTTTTCTTCTATTCTGGTTGGAAACATTTTTTTCTTTCCTTTTTTTTAAACTTAATAGAACCAGTGCAGTGGAATTTTCGGTGACTATCATAGCCGTACATACAATAAACATCTTCTGTGGTATAATTTGACCTCGTTTGGGATTCTGCACTTGACATCAAAAATTGGCTGAGATTCCAGGCCCCAGTTTGCTATCTAGCAACACTTATGTGGAGATTACAAGATTAGATTGTCTGTGATGCCTATAACAGTTGAACAGTCTGCAAGCATTCACTGTTATGTCTTATATGTGAATAATGGCATCTGTCCTATTTATCAAAAAATAGGTAGCATCTCTGTGTTCCCTGCCATTTTTCGAATGCAGAACCTACTGAGAAAATGTATTTGAATATTGCAAAGTTAAAGTGGAGAGGCAAATGTTGTAAATCAGAATTAGGTGAATATCCTTTCTTGGGATTCACAGGGTACTTCAGCATAAGCTATGTACTTGTATCATTGAATTGTATTGTAGAAATGTTGCCATTTGAACATTATCATTCAGCAACAACTTGTGTTTAAATAAAACTTTTACAATAATAAGACTTCCCAAGGTGCTTTGCAGGAGCATTTAAAACAACATGTGACATGGAGCCGCATGATCAGATGATCAGTTTGATCAAAGATTTTGGCATTAATGAGTGCCTTGAAGGAGGAAAGCAAGGAGTATGATCTGGATCTTAGGGCACAGGTAATTGAAGGCATAACCACTAATCGTGGAATGCTGAATGGCAGGGATACTGTCCAGGCCAGATTTAGGGGAGTACAGCAAATCCAGTCAAGTATTAGACTGGTCATTTGAAGGTCAGACAAAATTGCTTCCAGATGTTGTACAATCTGAATTTCTGAAGAAGGGTCCAGACTTGAAACGTCAGCGTTCCAACTCCTCTGCTGCCTGGCCTACTGTGTTCGTCCAGCTCCACACCTTGTTATCTCAGACTCCAGCATCCGTAGTTCCTAATGTCCAAATGAGTGTGTTGGTTAGGAGAGCTTAGCTTGAATTTCCTTTGTACTTGATGTGGAGAAAGTGTGCATCCCTACAATTTAATTTTTGCCATTTTATGTTTAGGACAGGAATATGTGTTAGACTTGTTTATGGATTTCTTCAACATGACTCATGCAAAGGCAAGGAAGAAAGGTTATTGTCTGGACTGGTCAAATTGAACAACGGTCCTGATTAAAAACAGCTTCAGGGAGTAAATGTAAATATTGCCAAATTCACCTTTGAAAGATGATAAAACTGAGGAATAAACTTGTTAACGGAACTGAAAATGAACCATGACGTCTGCTAAATTATAACATCCTGGCTTTTTAGCTGAATTTTTTGTGAAATTTCCTGTGGTTGCTCAAACCCCATAAATTAACATTCAGTATGAAGATAATTGGGAATTGCGTGAAACCACTTTTTTTAAAAAAACTAGTTTCCTGTACTTTCTCCTGTTTACTGCCAGGCTATATAAGTTTAACTTCTAATGGAAGAAGTTCCCTAGTGGATGTCAAGTATGTACACACAGCTGTGTTTAGCATCCGTACAACGCAGACATCTGGTATAGGAGTATATACAATGAATTAGCTGTTCTTTTAGTATCCCTCCTGTGTATTCACTAGACAGTAATAGGTAACCAAAATTTTGTTTTCAGCCTTGTCAAAAATTAAAATCTTCAGCAATGCTCATAGGAGAAAGGGGAGCTTATTTGATTTTTAAATCTTGAATTTCTATTAGGTTTGTGTATTGAGTTGGTGCCATAACAATTTCACTGCACTATCCATGTATTTATGTGAGGAAAAAGGAAGGAAGATTTTCCATTAAGAAAGTTTGTATTATTACATGCTGAAAAATGCGCTAACTGTGACTGAGCTGGCTGCGGGAGATCTACATCAATTCATCCTACAAGAGAACAAACTTCAAATGTGTAAAAGCTTTATTTGGCAATATGGATTGATGTAGAAAATTCACATAGATCAACTGTTTCTGTATGAATGTGAACATCTGCAGTGAGTGTCTCCCAGGCTCCATGGGAGTGATTACCTACATCATTTGCATGCCATCAGAATGACTTTGAGGTCTGGACCCAGTCCTAGCCAAACTAACAAATGGAGTAGACCAATGCTATCAATGCTGTTGACCATCTCATAGAATCCCTACAGTGCTATTGGTACCAACTCTCTGAAAAGCATTCACCCCTCCTCTATCCCCATAACCCCGCATTTTCCACTACAGGGCCTTTTAGTGTGGCCAATCGACCTAACCCCCACATCTTTGGATTGTAGAAGGCAACCTGAACACCTAGTGGAAAATTCATACAGACACAGAGAATGTGTAGAGTTTGCACAAACCGACACCAAATAGAACCTAGATCTGGTACAGGCCCTTCAGCCCACAAATGTTGTGCTGAATTTTTACCCTGAACCTAAGGTCTTCCTAACCTCCACTCCTACCTTATACGATCATCCATTTGCCTATCTAATAGCTGCTTAAATGTCCCTAATGAGGCCAACTCCACTACTCTTTCCGGCAATGCATTCCATGCCCCTATCACTCTGAGTAAAGAACCTACGTCTAACGTCTCCCCTTTATCTACCTCCACTCACTTTAAAACTATGCCCCCTCGTAATAGCTACCTCCACCCTAGGAAAAAGTCTCTCACTGTCCACCCTATCTATATCTCTGATCATTTTGTACACCTCCATCAAGTCACCTCTCATCCTTTGTCATTCTAAAGAGAAAAGCCCTAGCTCTCTGTATCTTTCCTTGTAAGACCTTCCCTCCATTCCAGGCAATATTCTGGTAAATCTCCTCAGTGCTTTTTCCACATCTTTCCTGTAATGAGGCGACCAGAACTAGACACAATATTGCAGATGTGGCTGATCCAGGCTTTTGTACAGCTGGAGCATAACTTCACAGCTCTTGAACTCAATCCCTCTATTAATGAAAGTTCATGCCTTAACAACTCTCCATCTGGGTGGCAGCTTTCAGGGAACTGTGGACATGAACGCCGAGATCCCTCCGTTCCTCCACACTGCCAAGAATCTTTCCGTTAACCCTGTATTCTGCTTTCAAGTTTGTCCTTCCAAAATGAATCACCTCACACTTCTTAGCCCAGTTCTGCATCCTATCACTAGCCCTTGGTAACGTGGAACTCGACCCACCTTCATATCGTCCGCAAGCTTAGTAGCCTGCCCTTCCACTCCTACATCCAAATCATTTACAAAAATCACAAATCGAAGAACACCCAGTACAGATCCTTGTGGTACACCACTCGTAACTGAGCAATATGTTGAATAATTTCTGTCCACTACCATCCTTTGTCTTCTAAGGGTCAGCCAATTCTGAAACCAGTATGCCACATTTCCTCCTATCCCACACCTCCTTACTTTCTGCATGAGCCTACCATGGGGAACCTTATCAAACAACTTACTTAAATTCATGTATACCAGATCCACTGCTCCACCTTCATCCACTTGTTTGGTCACCTCTTCAAAGAATTCAATAAGGTTTGTGAGGCATGATCTACCCCTTACAGTGGGGTATTTATGAGGTACTTAAGACCTTACACATAATTACTCCAGCAAAAAAGTCAGACGTAGGTCCCTTCTATTGTGAGGCAACACTGTTAACCACTTTTCAATGGTGCTACCCCTGCCTTACTGTACTTAATCTATTTTCTTTTGCGCTATATTGACCTAACATTGAAAAGCTGGTGGTGAGGCTCCTTCTTGACCTGCTGCAGTCCACCTGCAGTGGGTTCACTCACAATGCCATTAGAGAGGGCATTCCAGGATTTTGACCCAGTGACAGTGAAGGAATGGCAATATATTTCCACATCAGGACGGTGAGTGGCTTAGAGAGGAGCTTGAAGGCAGTGGTGTTCATGTATATCTGCTGCCCTTGTTTTGCTAGATGTACATATCGTGTTGCATTTGACCATGGACTGCTATTTGGGCAACTGGATTTCATTGGTAACACAATGAGGAGCTGGAGGAACACAGCAGATCAGGCAGCATCAGAGGAGTCGGAAAATCAACCCAAAACATGGACTTTTCTAAGTCTCGTGCTGCCTGACCTGCTATGTTTCTACAGCTCTACACCATGACATTTCTGACTCCAGTGTCCTGCAGTTCTTGGTACCTTCCGGTACTTCATTGGTACTTCTGATACCTGACTCTGAATTTTAAGGTGACTTTTCACCAAATGCAGTGCAAGACTGCATATGCTAACTTCCGGTCTCTGGAGCACTGAGCTAATAAGCAGGAGCAGAAGTGCAGAGTCAATTATCAGTTGCTAAACCAAAGTTGCTGTACCAAGTACACTGACAGGTCACAGATTTCTGACAGTCTGTTGTCCCTTAATTTTATGTAAGGCATTCTGCACTGCCAGTTACCAACAAGGTCAAATTAATCTATCTATATTGTATCATCAACTGCACTCCGTTGTGTCACCTGATGTATGTACCAGAAACGCATGCCTACTCTCTATAGACATGATATGTGCATTGTTATCGGCGATAGTGTTATGAATTTCATTTTATTTCAAAGTATGTTGAATACATCAGAGTGACAGTCCAATAATTGGCCTTTTGGGAAGTTGCTGCTTATTTAGAGGAATATGACTTTAAATTACTCTAATACTTCAATGCAAGATGATATACATGTTATTGATTTATTACCTCTTTGCAGCAAAAGTGTATTCCTAATTGTGAATGTCAGTGGAAAATTGAGCAGAAAGCAAACTGAAGTTTAAATAAGACAGGCTTTTAAGAAACCTTGTGAAATAAATGAGTGTAATAACTGCTGCTTTGAAAATGATATACTCTATATGACTTGTGCTGAGGCAGAGAATTGATTTATGCAAATCCTTGTTGATATTCAACAGTGGATTTGAAATTCCAGGACTTCTGGTTTTTGTTTGCTGTAAATAAATTGAGAGAACATTTCTCGAGCATAGATAACAAAGTGTGGAGCTGGATGAACACAGCAGGTCAAGCAGCATCTTAGGAGCACAAAAGCTGGCCCAAAACGTCAGCTTTTGTGCTCCTAAGACGCAGCTTGGCCTGCTGTGTTCATCCAGCTCCACACTTTGTTATCTCGGATTAGAACATAGAACATAGAACATTACAGCACAGTACAGGCCCTTCGGCCCTCGATGTTGTGCCGACCTGTCAAACTGATCTCAAGTCCATCCAACCTACACTATTCCATGTACGTCCATATGCTTGTCCAATGACGACTTAAATGTACCTAAAGTTGGCGAATCTACTATCATTGCAGGCAAAGCATTCCATTCCCTTTACTACTCTGAGTAAAGAAACTACCTCTGACATCTGTCCTATATCTTTCACCCCTCAATTTAAAGCTATGCCCCCTCATGCTCGCCATCACCATCGTAGGAATAAGGCTCTCCCTATCCACCCTATCTAACCGTCTGATTATTTTATGTTTCAATTAAGTCACCTCTCAACCTTCTTCTCACTAATGAAAACAGCCTCAAGTCCCTCAGCCTTTCCTCCTAAGACCTTCCCTCCATACCAGGCAATATCCTAGTAAATCTCCTCTGCACCCTTTCCAAAGCTTCCACATCCTTCTTACAATGCGGTGACCAGAACTGTACACAATACTCCAAGTGTGGCCGCACCAGAGTTTTGTATAGCTTCACCATAACCTCTTGGTTCCGGAACTCGATCCCTCTAGTAATAAAAGTTAAAACACTGTATGCCTTCTTAACAGCCCTGTCAACCTGGGTGGCAACTTTCAAGGATCTGTGTACATGGACACCGAGATCTCTCTGCTCATCTACACTACCAAGAATCTTACCATTAGCCCTGTACTTTGCCTTCCGGTTACTCCTACCAAAGTGTATCACCTCACACTTGTCTGCATTCAACTCCATTTGCCACCTCTCAGCCCAGCTCTGCAGCTTAGCTATGTCTCTCTGCAACCTACAGCATCCTTCGTCACTATCCACAACTCCACCGACCTTAGTGTCGTCTGCAAATTTACTAACCCATCCTTCTACGCCCTCATCCAGGTCATTTATAAAAATGACAAACAGCAGTGAACCCAACACCGACCCTTGCGGTACACCACTAGTAACTGCTCTCCAGGATGAACATTTCCCATCAACTACCACCCTCTGTCTTCTTTCAGCAACCCAATTTCCGATCCAAACTGCTATATCTCCCACAATTCCATTCCTCCGCATTTTGTACAATAGCCTATTGTGGGGAACCTTATCGAACGCCTTGCTGAAATCCATATACACCACATCAACCGGTTTACTCTCATCTACCTGTTTGGTCACCTTCTCAAAGAACTCAGTAAGGTTTGTGAGGCACGACCTCCCCTTCACATTCCATTATCTCTGACTCATTTCTCGAATATAGTTGATTTTAAGGGCTGCACTTGAGATAAATCTATTGCAATTAGAATTATAGAATAATACAGATCAGAAACGTGCAATTTGCACATGAGATAAATCTATTGCAATTAGAATTATAGAATAATACAAATCAGAAACGTGCAATTTTACCTTTACTGTCTTTGATGCAATTTTTGTCACAAACACAGTAAGTTAACTGGAAAGGGCAAGGGGATGTGAAAAGAATTTGAGAGGGAGATACGGGGAACATTGTATTCATCAACAGTGAAAGTGGGATGGGAAAAGAAAGTAGAAAAGTGAAGTGTAATGCTGGGATTACAATGTCTAAGCTCAGCACTTCAGACTGGGACCTGCATATCTGTAATACAGTGTATCTCTCACAGTGATAAATTTGATAGAATCTGTCCATTCCAGCCTATTGTGAGACTAAGCTTGAAGTTTTAGTTGGAAATGGAACTGGCAATATCTTGACTTTATCTTTTTTTGCGTGTTATCTTACTCAAGCCTACACAAACTGACTTAATAATTGAGCAGCTGCTTATATAGATATGCAATTCATTGCTTTTTCAGTGTTTTCTCGGTCTGCTCATCAGACACTGCAAAGATGGATGATTTTTCTACCATTAGACTTTCCATCTCTTCTGCCCAGTTCTGTCTGATTGTATTATTAATAGATACCCTTCTCTTACCTGTTAGTTCCTTTCCAGTCAACAATGGTACAATAGTATTTCAAATGAAATTGTTGCAGGCACTCTGATTTAATAATTTTGAAACCTGTACCTAATGTGATGTGTAGTGTGTCATGCTGTTTATTATTGATTTGTATACAAAACCAAATCAGTCAATGCAAGTTTCTGTAGAGTGTTGGTGATCATTTTTATTGTTTAGGTAATCTCCTGTAATGGTTTATTGTCCCCTGCAGAAGAAAATATGAGCACACCTTTGTGCTATTTACCTCTCTTTCACATAAGCAAAATGAAACATTGAAATTCGAATCTTTGTTCATTTTGCTGTGTTTTCTGGAACTGAGTTCAGCTTGCAAACTCCATTCTGGCTTACTTATGTTTTCCTGTCGCAATTTGTCCCTAGGGATTTTGTCTTTTACATTGCACTTAGCTACCATAGTAAACAAGAACTTGAGGCCTGAGACAACAAGGTGTAGAGCTGGATGAACGCAGCAGGCCAAACAGTATCAGAGAAGCAGGAAAGCTGACGTTTCGGGTATTTTAGGCCTAACTGTTGGCAGTAGCAGCTTTGAAGCTGAAAGGCTGTCCTATTAGTAAGACTGTCAATAATAATATTTTTCTAGAGAAAAAGAGTACCCAATTAGCTCCTTTCCTCCTTTCTTTGCCCACACTAAGAACCTTAAAAAAGGATTGTCCATACTCTGGCATGTAAATGCATTAGTACGTAAATGACTTGTGTTTTGCTGTTTGCTGAATGTAAACATTCTTCAAAACTTGATTGTTTTGTGCAAGATGTCAATGCCTCTGATGCCTAATAATTTGAATATGTTACAGCCTTGCTAACTGCCGTAAATGAATTGCTTTAGTGGCTACAACCCTGGAGTAAAAGTGCAGTGTATGTACTTATGGACTATCTCAAAAATACAGGGTCACAAAACAGAATACTCAAGACCTTAATCTCATTCATGCTTGCTCTGATGATGGGTAATGTGATTAATTTGCTCTCTGTTCTGTGTCATGATTAAGCTGCAGCAGTGATGGGTGAATAGCAGACATGCATCCAGTGTAATTATCACATGCAGAGAAACCTAGAGAATGTGGACTCAATTCAGGTGTTATTTTTACAGGGGACTAATGATACACCGTTGTAAACACATCTTTTGTCTCAGTTTCCTATTGTGACATTAGAGGCATACCTACGGTCCCCTCAGTTGCAAAAGTTTACATATTGATATTATAAGTTATCTTACATAATATTTTAAGTTCCAGTTGGGCCTAAAGATTGCTGTATTTCTTAAGATTCAAAAATTGCAAGATTCAAAAATTCATCTTATTATAACTTCATGTTAAACAGTAATATAAACAAATTGCATGTTTTAAGCCTTGAATATACTTGATTCATAGTTGAAGCAAAAGGTTGGAGAATTGTAAGAACTAAACAAAAATGTACTCATTTATTTTCCTTCAGCCTTAAGGTCTTTTACATCTGCAATTCTTCACTTCTTTTCAGGTTGTGTGTTTCAGGGAATGGTCAATTATGTGAACGCAACATGTTCCAGATTTTGTAGCTAGAAGGGTTGCTCTAGTAGCACAGTCAGCTCAAAGTATTGATGGGTACTATGGCATTTCAAAGTAGCCAAGCCTCACATTTTCTTCAACAGAACTACATTGGGTTGCTGTGAGGTATCATCAAATATTCAGCATGATATCTTGGAAAGCTGGCTGCACTGAATGCTATATGGACAGGTCCGACAAAAATGTTTCATAACCTGAATTAAATCAGTCTGTCTGAAAGATAGCTTTTAGATCCTTGGGTGATTATTGCACAGCTAGAGAGAGAGCAGAGTGCAGCCTTGCTTTCAATGATATGATGACTTGAATTACTTCCTCTATGGACTTAAAATATTTTATTTGGTAGCTCTTTTGGCATGTATTTTACCATTAGGCTCCTCTTCCTCTGTGTTACATGGTTCACTCTCATTCTGCCTGATAAATTTCCATTCTAGGCCATGAAAAGAGCTTGCACTGCAGTAGATGCAATTGACTCAGGTGCTGCATGGTTTACTAATGATGACTTATCCAGCAATAAACCTCATTTGGGAAACCATTGAGTAGCTGGAAGTTAATAGAATTGATGGTGAGTCACATTAGACTAACCCAAGTATATGATAGCCAGAGCTCTCAAAATCACTTAGCTAAGTGGTCCCTTAACACAGCATTGTTCTGTAGTGCTGTTTTTATTCATGTTATAAAATATTATGAAAAAGTGTTCTGAGAATATGAAAATTGATTAATGTTTAATATTGTATAAAGAAGTGAAATCATAATTTTGTAAGGTATTACCTTTGATGTTTTCTAGTAATGAATTTCAATTGATGCCAATCAGGCATGCAAATAACAAATTCACAATGGTTAGTCTTTCAAACTGGAAATACATTTGCTTCAATAATAGAGTAACTTAGCTGTCAGCATCTGCACTGATAGACATGCTGCAAGCAGAAACCAAACAAACCAACCCTTAAATTAAAGTTTTGATTAGTAATTTTAAAACAAATGCCATAACTATTTAAAAGGCAGCAGTATAATTCAGCTATAATTTTTATACTTTAGCGTCATTCCTGTGACTTATCATTCATATTCTCTATGCAGAGCTTTATGACCCCTTGATTAAATTACAAGCTTGTAATCGTTCTCAAGCTACTATTATTTTGTATGTGAAGCATCTGCACCCCTCAGTTATTGAGCACCCAGAGCTCATTTGCGGTTGTTTGCATCTGTGAGAAAATCAGCTAAATTTCTCAATTAGATTACAGCTTGGAAATCACTCAGATATTTGCACATTCTATAGTTAGAATTGACTATGTTTCCTTGTTGGGAAGTTGAATTTGCTGTGTTCTTCACACCCAACGTAATGAAAGCAATATAATTGTGGAATTAATACAAATAATACTCTGCCATTCAACCTCAGTTATTGCTGTTATAACTGCTAAACCCTTTCTGCTTACCATGTGGTAAATCAATCTAGCCGCCTGTCACTGCACAATCACATTTCTGAGCAGAGGTCCATCGGGTGAAAATACGAATGTATGTGCATGCAAACACATTAGAAGCTGAAGTCGTCAATTCAACTCCTTAAATTTGCTCCATTATTCAGTAGATCATTGTTGATCTGATTGTAACTTCAGTTCCTCATTCCGATCACGCAGACCTCTATAATTTGTGTATATCATTGCATCCAAATAAACCTTTCTTTTGCTGTCAGCGTATTTTCTTTGATTGTCTGTCTGCAGGTGCATATCCTGGGGAGTCTGTGAAGTAGTTGTGGCGTTTCTAGTGTAGTAATCTAGAGTAAATAAGAATTAATGAGGTGCCTAACAAGTGAAGTTACAAAACAAGTCTACTATTTTTGTTATTCATTCATAGAATGTGGGTCTCACTAGCTGGGCAACATTTATTTCCCATCCTAATTGCTCAGACGGCAACTGAGAGTCAACGTTGCTGTAGATCCAGGGTCATATTTGGCCAGACCAGGTAAGGATGACAGTTTCTTTCCCTAAATGACACTAGTGAGCCTGATAGATTTCAACAATCAGCAATAGTTTGATGGTCATTATTAGACTCTTGCGTTCAGATTTTTTGTTTGAATTCAAACTGATTCACACATCTGCGGAATAATGAATGATGCTGAAAATTGTGCCATCATCAATAAACATCCCAACGGTAGGATTCAAATCCAGGCCCCTAGCACATTACTTCTGTCTCTAGATTAATAGACTGCCACTAGTGTTAATGCTACTAGGCCATTGCCTCACCTCCCTAATACTTGCATCTGAAAACAGCATAAGCAGCAACTGATAGGCAACTAAGTGATTCCCTAACCAATAGATGGGATTTAAGCACTGCTGCCCTGCTTCCAGCCGTGGATGGTGGTGCATAATTAACAATGCACTGGCAGAGAAGACTTCACAGATATCCTCATTCTCAATAATGGGTGTGACCAGAACATCAGTGCAAATGATGAGGCTGAAGCATATACATCAATTATTAGTCAGAAGTACCAAGTGGATGATCTAACTCTGCCTCCTTTGAAAATCCTCAGCAACACAGGTGCCAAATTTAAGCCAATTTGAATCATTTCAATATCAACAATCAACAGACAGCATTCCTTACTGAAAGGCTATGTGCCCTGACAACATTACAACAATAATGTTGAAGAGTTGTGCTCCAGAATTTGCTACACTGCAACTGCAACACTGGTATCTGTTTTTCAATGTGAAAAATTGCTGTTCTATCCTATACATTAAAAACCAGGACAAATCCAACCCACTAATCACTGACTCATCTGTCTACTCTTGATAATCATAAAACAGTAGAAGAGATTATTAACAATGCTAACAACCGTCATTTGCTTAGGACTAACCTATTCACTGATCCTCATTTTGGCTTCCACTAGGGTCACTCAACTCCTGAACTTAGTGCAGTCTTGATTCAAACATGGACAGAAGAGAGTAGGTGAGAGTGATGGCCCTTTATGTTGAGGCCTCATTTGATACAGTGTGGTGAAAAGAAGTTCTAGTGAACCTAGTGTCTGTTGAAATCAGGATGGGGAATGGTGATGTTGGTGGCTTTTGGAAGTCAGTCATGTTAAGTTCAAGATATTTCTGGAGGAGTTGCTCAGTGAAGTGTATTGGGTCCAACATCTTCTGCTGTTTCATCAGTGACCATCCCTCAGTCATAAAATCAGAACTGTGAATGTCCGCTGATAATTGCATAACATTCAGCCATTTGTGACTCCTCAGACACTGAATCAGTCCATGTCCAAATGTAGCAAGATCTGGACAATTTCCTTGCTTGCGCTGCCGTGTCAAGTCGCACTGCATCAGACAAATGCGAGGCCAACTTCAACAAGAGAGCATCTCCTCATATCCCCTTGACGTTCAAAGACATTATTGTAGCTGAATCTCCCACTATCAATATTCATGGGGTTAATATTGTCCAGAAGCTGAGCTGGATTAGTCATTTAAATATTATGGTTATAAGTACAGGTCAGATGCTAGGAATCCTGCTGCAAGCAACTCATCACCTGACCTCCTCCAAAGCTAGCTCACCATTTACAAGGCTCAAGTTAGGAGTATGATTGAATACTACCATTTATCTGGTTGAGTAGAACCCTAACACCCAAGAGATTTGATGACATCCAGACAAAGCAGCTCACTTGATTGACATCGCATCCACAAACATGCACTCCCTCACCATTACTGTACAATACCAATAGGAAAAGATGCAAGTTATTGACCCAGGGCTTGTTACCAGCTGGCTTCAGGATCTTGATCCCAATTAGGAGCTTCAGCCTCTACATATCAGTGTAGTTACCCTTCTGTGCTGTACAGTAGCCAGTGGAGGTGGTACTGGAGTCTGACTATTGTGAAGTATATCTTGGTTTGGCCTGAGTGGCTACTAGCCTCTATGTTCGCGCTTTCCACACTATCTCTGTCCTATAATTGCTCCCCTGCCCGGGAGGCTTGCCAAGCACTGGCATCAGGTCCTGGGGGATCCATGTATAATTGTGACCGGCTGGGTTTTGACTAGAGATAGTAGGAACTGCCGGTGCTGGAGAATCTGAGATAACAAGGTGTAGAGCTGGATGAACACTGCAGGCCAAACAGGAAAGCTGACATTTTGGGTCTGGACCCTAGTTCAGAAATGGGGGAGGGGAAGGGGATTCTGAAATAAGTAGAGAAGAGGGTAAGATGGATAAAGGAGCAGATAGGTGGAGAGGAGACGGACAGGTCAAGGAGGCGGGGATGGAGCCAGTAATGGTGAGCTTAGGTGGGGAGTTAGGATGGAGGTTGGTCAGTCAAGAAGGCAGAGATGAGGCTGGTAGGTAGGAGGTTGGAGGTGAGGAGTTGAGGTGGGAGGAGGACATAGGTGGGAGAAAAGACGGATATGTCAGGGAGGCGGGGACGAGTTGGACTGGTTTTGGGATGCGGTAAGGGGCAGGGAGATATTGAAGCTTGTGAAGCCCACATTGGTAACATTGGGCTGCAGGGTTCCCAAGTGAAATATGAGGGGTTGTTCCTGCAGCCTTCGGGTGACATTGTTGTGGCACTGGAGGAGGCCTAGGATGGACATGTCGTCCAAGGAGTCGGAGTTGAAATGGTTCACGACTGGGAGGTGCAGTCATTTGTCGCGAACCGAGCATAGGTGTTCCACAAAGCGTCTCCAAGCCTCCGCTTGGTTTCCCCGATGTAGAGGAGGCCACCTCCAGAACACCAGATACAGTATACCACATTAGCAGAAGTGCAGGTTTAATGTGGAAGGTTTCCTTGGGGTCTGGGATGGGAGCAACGGCAGAGGGTTAGGGGCAGCTGTAGCAAAGAAAAGTGCCAGGGTGGTGGGGCTAATGGGGAGTGTGGAGCAGACAAGGGAGTCACGGAGAGAGGGGTCCCTCCGGAAAGCAGGTAAGGATGGGGAGGGAAAATGTCCTTGGTAATGGTGTCATAGTGCAGGTGGCAGAAGTGGTGGAGGATGATGTTTTGGATCTGGATGTTGGTGGGGTGGTACGTGAAGACAAGGGGGATTTTGTTTTTGTTGTCATTGCAGGAAGGGGGTGTGAGGGATGAGTAGCGGGAAATGTGAGAGACACATTTGAGGGTGTTTTTGACCACTGTGGAGGAGAAGTTGTGCTCCTTGAAAAAGGAGGACATCTGAGATGTCTGGGAGTGGAATGCCTCATCTCAAGACCAGATGCAGTGGAGGCGAAGAAATTGGGAATGACATTTTGCAGGAAGGTAGGTGAGAGGAGGTGTTGTCTAGGTAGCTGTGGGAGTCGGTAGGCTTGAAATAGATATCAGTTTCCAGGTAGTTGCAGAGATGGAAACAGAGGTTCAAGAAGGAGAGAGTGTTTTCGGACATGGTCCAGGTGAACATAAGTTTGGGGTGGAAGGTGTTCATAAAGTGGATGAACTGCTCCTTGTGGGAGCACGATGCGACACCAATACAGTCATCGATACAATGGAGGAAGAGGTGGGGGATAGGGCTAGGATTTTGGCTAGGATGGGTTTGCACCTTGGGTAGTCGGAACTGGTAACCAGCAGTCCACGCTGTTTATAGTGTCACTGTGTCCCTCACCCACCGCAGTGCAGAGTGAATAAAAATGGGATAATGTTTTAACAAATCCTTTTTATGGGATCCAGATGCCACTGACAAGGCTAGCAGTTATCACATAATCCTAACTGCCTTTGAACTGCGTAGTTTGCTAGGTCATTTCAGAGGGCAGTTGAGAGTCAACCAGGTGACTGCGCATCTGGATTCAAATGAATGCCATATTAGTAGAAATGGCAGGATTTCCCTCCATAAAGGAGATAGGCGACCCAGATGTGTTTTTACAATAATCAATTATGGTTTAGGGTTCTGAGATTAGTATTTTTTCCAATGTCATGTTTTATGTACTTAAATTAAGTTCCTGCGACATTATCTTGTAGTTGAGTCTTACTTAGTTCTGTTCAGTAGCCTGATAATTTGAACTGATACTTCTAACAAGGTGTCATAAATTAGAATTGAGTTGGCAGGGTCGTTATTCATCCTGCAGTGAGAAAACATTATCTAAATTGTCAGTGAAGCACTGTTGGCTTCCAGTTGAATTTCACAAATAGATTATAATATTGATTCTTATTCCTTATGGTAAAGTTTTTCTGTAGATTTACAACCCATGTTCTTTTTGCATTCCCTGTAATTTCTGCTTCATTGCACTAAATAGTTGGAATTTGTTTATGTAGACAATTGTTTAGTATTGTAAATTGGAAGATGTATTTGGAATCCAAATTTGAGAGAAAATACCGAGGAACTAAGGAAGAGCAGTATCCTCAGTTCCTCGTGAAAATAGAAAACTCCTGAGAAGCCAAGAGGTATCCCTCTAGAAGAACTATTGAAATTTTTTTCCAACTCCTGAATATCCTTGTTCATTGGTGCCTTAGTATCGATATTATTTCATTGACTAAATTAATCATTTTAAGATTAAAATAAATTGATTACGGAGGTCTGTTTTCCCTAGCCATCACCCCTTTATCTGGTTGATGTTTGTTATATGGGTAGTATCTATTCACCTTCCTCCTACATATAACTGCAGCCTACGCCCAATAAAGTTGAGAGAAACTTTAGGTCATGCTTCATAATCGATAATTTGAAAAAATGTACCAGACAAACTCAGTATGCTTGGCAACAACTATGAAGAATGAAACAGAGTTAATGTCTCAAGTCCAGTAAGGCTCTTCTTTGGAACACAAAATTTCTTCCAAAAGTGAGTCATATTGGACTAAGTGTTAACTCTGTTTGTCACAGCACAGTTGCTGCTGACTAGTTCCAACACTGTTATAATTTCAGATTTCTAACATCTACCATACTTTTATTTGAGTCTTTTGTTCAGTCGTTGCACTGTTTAAAGTATCACTATCACAGAAAACACTTTAAACTTCACAGTGACAAAATTGGTTCAAGGAGCTTCTGAGCAATCAATTGAAAAGAAATGACATAATTTACATAGATAGTAGGAACTACCGATGCTGGAGAATCTAAGATAACACTGTGTGAAGCTGGGTGAACACAGCAGGCCAAGCCACATCAGAGGAGCAGGAAAGTTTGACGTATCGGTCGACCCAAAACTTCAAACTTTCCTGCTCCTCTGATGCCACTTGTCCTGCTGTGTTCATCCAGCTTCACACCATGTTATCTCAACATAATTTACATAATGCAATTGTGCTTATGTTTGTGATAGTATCTTTGTTGCTATTCCATCTGTCTTAGTATGTGTCCTATTAATCAGCTGGTTGGGCAAACCTACTATCTTTCTAAAACATGGATTAGTGGAGAAACATCCTCTTCAGTTACATCTGATTCTCTGCAATGATGTGTAGAACGTTCCATTTTCAGAATCCCTGATCTCAGATATTACTTGTTCAGCTACATTGTCACTTTTCCTTCCACTATAGCTGCAAGTGAATTTTCACAATATAAAGTTCCTCAGTCAGAACACGACCTATTGTTACACCCTCAAATCCTGGCATTATAAGGATGCTATATTGAGAACTTGTTTTGGACTGGAAAAAACAGATTGAATTCAACTAACTGCATTGCAGCTTCTTAACCAAATCATAGAATCAAGGAATCTGTACAGTGTGGAAGCAGGACATTCGGCCCAGCAAATCCATGCGCACCCTCCAAAGAGCAGAAAAGATGGATTAAGAATCTGAGTTTGCATATTTCGAGGTCATCGGGTTGCGTTTTTGCAATGTTATGCTTGTAAGCCTAAAATTAGTATGTTGAAGATCTGAAACAAACACAGAAATCGCTGGAGAAACTCAGCAGGTCTGACAACATCTCTGGAGAGAAAGCAGAGTTAATGTTTCAAGTCCAATTATGCTTCTTCATAATAATTAATGCAAACCTATCAGCTATCACAACATCCTTTGGCTAGTAAATACAACCAGTTTAGCCCCAAGAACAACTAGTGATGACATTTTTCACTTAATTTTGGTAGCAATGAACATCATGTATAGTAGAAACTACATTATGAGAAGACTGTGCTGACCATGTTGATTCTGTGCTTCTGGAGGCTTTTCAACTGCAGCTGTCAACAAATCTCAATTTGTGTTATTTTTCTGCATCTGGTTCTATTTTCAAATACTTACGTAGTTCCTTTGTGTGCTATAGTCCATATTCCATGATAACTCTATAGAAAAAAGATTCTCCTACCTGACCCTTCTTTGACAGTGAATCTCCTGGATTTGTGCTCCCTTATTGCAGGTTTATCAATAGAATGGATAAATATTGAAAAATATTTTCAATCTGAGGTGCTCATGTTCATTAAAACCCATTGCTCAGGCCTGTTGACTGCCTCTTTTTTCAGTGAAATAAATCCAGGTTTTCAAACCTTGTAGTGCTTTAACTCTCCTAAGTTGGTGTATCTTTACTAATGCCTTAGCTCTTTACTGTTCCCAACATTTTCCCAAGAATGAGGTGACCAGGACTGCATTTGATAGAGTAACTAATGTCCCAATGTATTTCAGAATAATTTGTTTGTTTTTGTACTCTGTAATTGTGTTAAGCCCAGTATTATATTTGCTTTTCAAACAGCAGTGCTGTTTTCTAAAAAGGTTAGGTTCTAGGTTTCTCTCTTACTCACTTCTAAGAATCTTAAAATTTTAAGATAAACTTTCATTTTCCCATTTTTAAAAATAAATTAC
The DNA here is from genome assembly GCF_030684315.1 of Stegostoma tigrinum. Taxonomy (NCBI): domain Eukaryota; kingdom Metazoa; phylum Chordata; class Chondrichthyes; order Orectolobiformes; family Stegostomatidae; genus Stegostoma; species Stegostoma tigrinum. The sequence goes on along the minus strand of NC_081389.1, from coordinate 6,048,632 downwards.
AATTTCACTTTTATCTTCAACTGATACTGTTTTCTAACAATACAGTGTTGGATTCTTCTATGTAATTTGCCACACCCCTAATTTTATATCACCAGTCTTTTGTTTCATTCCAAACTGCATTAACTGATAATGGCCTATGCAGAACTTTGAGCAATATATTTATGTCCTACTGTGAAGAACATAAAGGGGATAAGGAAAAGAAAGATGGTCAATCAGAAGTGTCCCCATGCAGTCATAGTGCAAGGCAATTAAATCTCCCCAAAGCCTGTGCTTCCTTAAAGAAAAGACCCAGCTCTAATGCAGTGATGGTAACTGCAGACCTTTAAGATTTCTGTTCATCTTGAGGGTCGCCACCCTTTTCAAAGGACTCCTTATCACTCATCACTTAGGGGACAAAAATTCTGAACAGTGTTCTAGTTGAGGTTTAACTGAAATAGTGTGCAAAGACCATATAGTGTTTTATGTTTTATAGTGGATTATCCAAGTGATATATTTAAAAGTTCTCTGTTTGTTGTATTCTAGTGGAACAAGTTGTAGGGATTGATATTCAAGTACTAAAACATGTTGAACTTGCTTCTATTCAATAACCATGAATTGTGTACATAGGTTTGGCATTATTTCTACTTATACATAATAAACTTGCATTAATCTATATTCAGTGATATTTGCCAGATACAGCTGCCCTTATTTCTTTTATCTTTTGAACCGTTGATTAAGAAAGGAAGATACTGCTTTAAATCAAGGAAACTATGCAAAGAAATGTTTGCGGCTTTAAAAAGAAAGGGTCATGTTTACTGGAGCACAGTAAACTTGTGAACTATGTTCAATGAAAAGGCACCATTTATAATGAGAGCAGAAGCAGGTAAAACAGAGTCAATGAGTTTTGAATGAAGGCATAATTGCTTGACAGCATTTTTATTGGCTTATGATGTGATGACCATGACTGGAGGGGCCATTGCTGCACAGAACCACCTTGCCTATAATGAGAAAACAGCAAAAATCTTTGTGGCTGTCTCTTGTGTGGCTTATATTCACTTTTCTCTGCCAGCTGAATGAGGAGTAAATTGCCTTCAGAGAAATTGAAAGGGCAAGTTCTCAACCAGTGAATGAAAGACAACTTAGGTGTGCAAATAACTGCGTCAAATCAAAAGGAAGCAAAATAATTCCTCAAATTCCATGGTCCGGTTTGATATAATGAAATAGTATTTCCCTGTGTTTTTTCCAGCATTTCCATCCTAGTATTCATATATTGTCCTTCTGTTTGTGAAGGGATGAATTGAAGCCGGAGTAGCATTAAAAGTTAACAATTTGTGGTTTTTTTTATTTACCTTAGTTTAAAAACTGTTTGCAATGAATAGCTTTTTTTCTTGTTAGGTGCAAAAACCTTGTCTGTTTTCCATTTGTCTGATTTCATCAGTCAGGTGAAGGGGGGATTTTGCATTGTTGGATTACAGTTTTTAAACACTTGTGATGACCTGTGATTTCCAGAATACTGTGCTGTACTTTTCTATGTTCTCTGTTCTAATACTACCCCAGTAGGTCATGCTGTATCGTCTACACACTTTTTAAACTGAAAAATTGAGGCTTAGACTGCTTTGTTACAGAGAAGCAACTTTTTTTTATAATTCAAAGGAATGTGCAGCTCTGTGGTTACTTATTGGTTACTTGTTTTGAAGAAGCTGGATACTTTTGAGACATATTGACTCGAAGTATTGTTGGTGTTACAGAAAAAACTAGCCAGCAGCAGGGATTGGATTGATCCAAAGTAGCACTTTCGATAATTTTGCAAAAAGGAAGAAAATTTCTAATTCAAGCCAAGAACCCAGTCCTCCACCTCAGCTGCCATGCTGAGGATTCTAGTAGTTGGCAATGATGTGATATTTTACCCATATCATCCACCCACAAAATTCCTAATAAAGTATGTCTATATTATGTGTGGGTAAATGTATGCCTTTATGATTGAAGGAGCTGTGGTTTATTTGTGCATTAGTAATTAATAATGTCTTTTCCGTATTAGAGGACACACACTTTTTTTTCCATTAACGAAACCTGGTGTGAGTATCTTTTATCTTGGATTATGGTCATAGTCAAGCATTAATCGTCCTAGAGAAGAAATTGGTCATCTTTCAGGAATCGCTAGAATAAGGGAGGGTCCCAGAGGACTGGAAAATTGCTAATGTGAAACACCTGTTTTAAAAAGGGAGTAAGGCAAAAGACTGCAACTTGCAGGTCGATTAGTCTAACCTTGGTCGTGGGTAAGATTTTAGAGTCCGCTGTGAAGAATGAAATTTCTGAATACTTGAAAATGCATGGTAAAATAGGACAAAGTCAGCATGTCTTCATCAAAGGGAAGTCATGCCTGACAAATCTGTTAAAATCCTTTGAGGAAGTAACAGTTAGACCAAGGAGAACCAATGGATGTTATCTACTTATACTTCAAGAAGGCCTTGGGCAAGGTGCTGCACAGGAGGCTGCTGAGTAAGTTAAGAGCCCATTGTGTTCGAGGCAAGGTGCTAGCATGGATGGAAGATTAGCTACCTGGCAGAAAGCAGTGAGTGAGGTTAAAAGGGTCTTTCTCGGGATGGCAGCCGGTGACAGTGGTGTTCAGCAAGGGTCAGTGTTTGGTCCGCAACTTTTCACTTTATGCATTAATGATTTAGATGAAGGAGCTGTGGGCATTCTAGCTAAGTTTGCCGATGATACAAAGATAGGTAGAGGAACAGGTAGTATTGAGGAGGCAGGGAGGCTGCACAAGGATTTTGACAGGTTAGGAAAGTGGGCAAAGAAGTGGCAGATGAAGTAGAGCATGGAAAAATGTGAAGTCATGCACTTTGGTAAGAAGAATAGAAGCATGGACTGTTTTCTAAATGGAGAGGAGATTCAGAAGTCTGAAGTGCAAAGAGACTTGGGAGTTCTAGTCCAAAATTCTCTCAAAGTAAACTTGCAGGTTGAGTCAGTTGTTAGGAAGGCTAATGCAACTTTGGCATTTATTTTGAGAAGACTTGAATATAAAAGCAGGGACTTCTGAGGCTTTATAAGGCTGTGGTCAGGCCACATGTGGACAATTGTGCGCAGTTTTGGGCTCCATGTCTCAGGAAGGGTGTACTGGCCCTACAATGGGTTCAGAGGAGATTCATGAAAATGGTCTCCAGAATGAAAAGCTTAACATATGAGGAACGTTTTAGGACTCTGGGTCTATACTTGATGGAGTTTAGAAGGATGAGGGGGGATTTAATTGAAATTTAGAATACTAAATGGCCTAGACAAAGTGGATGTTAGGAAGATATTTTCATTGGTAATATAGATTAGGAGCCGAGGGAATAAAGGGAAGACCTTTCAGATCAGACGCAAGGAGAAATGCCTTCAGCCAGAGAATGGTGAATCTGTGGAATTCACGCACAGAAGGCTGTGGAGGCCAGATCATTGAGTATATTTAAGACAGCGATGGATAGGCTCTTGATTGTCAAGAAGATTGAGGGGTACACACAGAATGTGGGAGAATCGGGTTGAGAAACTTATGAAGCATGATTGAATGAATAGGTGGAGCAGAATTGATGGGCCTAATTTCTGGTCCTGTGTCGCATGGTCTTATTTTACATTTGTGGACTAGTGGGCTTGATTTCCAGCGCACTATTCTGACCAGAGTCGTGGCAATAGCTAGTTGTTTTGAAGTTGTGAACGAGGAATGCAGCTGCTAGATTGCAGAAATTCCCCTCAACAATTGGTCTGTAACCAGAATCCTGATGTCTACTTACAAACATTCCTTATTATTGGTGTACCTACACCACATAGACTGTGTCAGTTCAAGAAGGCAGCTCGCTATCACAACCTCTCGAGGGCAGTTAGGGATGTGCAATGAAATGTGTGTCTTTCAGACTTCTAGCTTCAAATCTGAGTGGAGTAACTTAAATGGTTGCTGGTTATTTGCATCACTTACAGAATTTCTTCCTTTACCAGCCTTTAATCTTTGACGTACAAATTTTAACTCTGTTTTGAGTAGGTTTCCATGATTCAAACAGGCTAAGGGCTCATTGTTCAAGTTTAGATGCTGCAAAAGTAAATTGTTATTTTGAACAGGAGGCCAATCAACCTGGCTTTCTTTCCTCCAATTTTGTTAGAAAATTGATGGCTTGGAATAATTTAGTTTATTGCTGAGCACTCTTGACATTCAAATAGAAAGTCAGCTTAACCTTGTGCAAGTGGAGAAATCAGTGGTACAAATTCATAAGACAAGCATGAGGTTCTAAAAGCTTCAATTGCTGAAATAAATTTTCTACATGACTGTTCGGGTGTAGACTATAAAGGCATGTTTGACTTGTACTGTGGTCCATCTTTTCAATGTTGTGTCATAAATTTAAAAGGTAATGGAGTTTTACATCGTATGTAATTTGAAGTCAGAAAATGTGGGAACGACCTGCACTAAAATGTAGGGTATAATTTGGATACTTCTACTGAAGAACAAATCACAAAGAAACCGTCTACAGCCAATCTCTTATGGTTATTTATGGATGTGTCAAATGCAGGCAACAAGATCAAAGTGTTGCCAACATGAAAACATCACTTAGCCTCTTTATGAACTGTCTTCAGGTCAGTGAGTTTCTAATTTCACAGCAGAGATGTCTGGATGAGCCACCTTCCCAGAGGAAACATTAATCCACAATCCAGTGCTCCCTGATCTTATACAACTTGATAGACAGCCAAATGGTTTTAAAAATGGGAGAAACCTGCAAATATGCTGGCCAGGAGACATTGGCAGAAAAGATAGTTTTAAGTGTCTGAGAGGTGAAAATAAATAAATGAGCAATTCACCTGCTCCTATGATCAATAGATCCACCTTATGATTCTTAGATTAAATTGGAGAATATTTTCTCAATTATGTTGTCTAATAAATAATTCTGTTAAATTACAGCTGTGTGTAAGTTGATATGTCCTTTTTAAGGTCACAGTGGCTGTATTTGCTGAGCCAATTAGAGCCTGATTGATTGCAAGTCACTTAGTGACCTTTTCCATATTTATCCTCTCGCAACATGAGAGGAATTTGTGTGTAATCTGAAGTGAATCGATGTATCCCAATAATATTGTTTATGTATGTGATTGAATCTGCCGTGATGAAATTAGAAGTCATGCCACAATTTTAATTTTTTGATTTTACTTTGTTTTCTTCTCTTTTTGAAGTTTACTGAAGGTGTTTCTCACTATTCAATTTTCTGTTGTTACAATTCATCCTGGAATATTGTTGGCCAGTTTTTATTGCCTGTCTTTAATTGTGTTTGAGAAGGCACTGGTGGACTACTTTCTTGATTCACCAGTCACTGGTTTAAGTGCAGCCACAGTGCTGTTATAATGTGACATTTCAAGATTTTGGCCCAACAACGAAGAAATAATGTTGGCATATATAAGTCCATGTCAAAAGTGTTGTGAGACTTAGGGGAATGTGCAGGTCATGTACCTGCTGCCATTGTTCTTCAAGGTGGTAGAAACCAGTGGTGTAAAAGTTGCTATGAAAAACTTTCAAGTTGTTTAGTGTATCTTTTAGATAATCATTTGGTAGTAGAGAATGAATATTGCTGATAAAAGATATATATCATCACAATTTTTTGTTTTGGACTCTTCAGTGCAGCTCAAAGGAAAGCGCCAGTGTAAAGAGACAATACATTTTTTATTGTTTGAGAGAAAAATGGTGAATAATTAGCAAGTGGACTCTGTTCAGTAGAGACGGTTCTATGGAAAATACATCAGTTAATGATGACTGACAGCTAGCTGCCTACTTCTGTTTAAATTTTAAACAAAGCAAGTTGACTATGATGGGTCAAAAGAAATGAATAAGGTAATGGTGGTTGCCCGTTTTCTATTGAAACAAGCACTGAGTTTATATGTTTATTTCTGTCTGCAAAGAATAAATCATTGTATTAATTTATAGCTTCCAGTACATGCAAGCGTGCTGCTAGCCTGTCTGATAATCAAAATTGATTGTCAGCATAATTCTTCAGCAGTCTGCTCGTGCAGTATAAGTGTTGTTTTGTCATTAAATTGGTATTTCTTGAGTGTTGTTCTAATAAGTGTAAAATGAAAGGTTTTGACAGAATTTTTTAAAAACTAATACTCAAATTATGAGATGTTCCATTGAGATGGTGAATCCTGTACTGTTACTTTTGAGCCAGAGACAAGAAGAGCAAAATAAATTGTGGTCTTGGGTCATTTTTCATAATCCATTTCCTCAAAGTTTCATTGTGACTTGCTTCTTGTGCACGCAGTAAGTTTTTCTATCAAATCTCATGTTTCATTCTAGATTACAAGTCCAACTTGTTCATGCTGACCAGGTATCCTAAATAAATCTACTCCCATTTTCCAGCATTTGGCCCATATCCCTCTAAACCCTGTCTATTCTAGATGCCTTTCAAATATTGTAATTGTACCAACCTCCACCACGTCCTCTGTCAGCACATTCCATATACGCACCACTGTCTGCATGAAAAAATTGCCCCTTAGATCCCTTTTAAATCTTTCCCCTCTCACCTTAAACCTATGCCCCACCCTGGTGAAAAGACCATGTCTGTTTACTGCATCCATGTCCCTCATGATGTTTTAAACCTCCATAAGGTCACCCCCTCAGCCTCCGATGCTCCAGAGAAAATAGCCCCAGCCTATTCGGCTTCTTCATATAGCTCCATTTCTCCAACCCTGGCAACGTCTTTGTCAGTCTTTTCTGAACCCTTTCAATTTTCACAGCGCCCTTCCTAAAGCAGAGAGTCCAGAATTGCACATATTCCAAAAGTGGCCTAACCAACATACTGTACAGCCACAAAATGAACTCCCAACTCCTATACTCAATAAAGCACTGACCAATAAAGGCAAGCATACCAAATTCTTTCTTCACTGTCCTATTTACCTGCAACTCCACTTTCAAGGAACTATGAACCTGCATTCCAAGGTCTGTTTGTTCAGCAGCACTGCCAGAACCTTACATTTAAGTGTATAAGTCCTGCCATGATTTGACTTTCCAAAATATAGTATCGCACAATGAATTAAACTCTATCTGCCACTCCTCAGCACATTGGCCTATCTCATCAAGATTCCATTGTACTCTGAGGTAATCTCCTTTGCTGTCTGCTACAAGTCTAATTTTGGTGTCTCTGCAAACTTACTAATCATACCTCCATGTTCATGTCCAAATCGCTTATATAAATGACGAAAAGCAGTGAACCCGGCACCAAGAGTTGTGCCCTGTGGCTCATGTGCGCTATCTAGAATCAAACTGAAGATTAGTAATAAAAACAGATAATGCCAGGGGAGGGAGAATGCTTAGAACTGGTGGCCTCAGTGCATAAGTGGGCCTCATGAAGCGTAATTTCCTTCTGTCAAAGGCCCTGCCATAAGTATTAAATATTTTCTGTTCACATGCTACTGACGAGAGCCTGCCAACCTCCATTAACAATATATTTATCATATGACCCAGAACTAGTGACTATGCCCTTAGTCTAAGGTCGTTCCAAAGTGTCATGTAAATGAAAATTTAGAACCAACTCCATTCTCTGTGAGTTGCCTTCTTATACAATATCTGGAAACCAGAATACTGTTGATAATTTAGCTAGCCAACACGGCACAATAATAAACTAAGTTGTAAATCTATCATTCAGAGCTGGAATCTCCAATTCTAATGCTTTGGGAACTAGGGAGACAGCAGAAAGATTGCTGTTTTCACTTGTTAACTCCCAATGGTACCTGATGCGTGCTTAGACCTCATGACTCTGCGTAGATCAACTCAATTTAATTAAGTCAGATGAGTCCTGTTGGGAAGAAAGTGAGTTTTCCCTCGAAGATGGACAAAGTCTCTATTGATTTCCCCATAACTACTTTTGGATGTTTAATAACGTGCCAATTGAATCCTTTACCTGAGCCAATCACCTGATTGACCAATTAACTGACCAAAAACATGTATTTGGATGATAAGTTAATGGGCTTCGTTAATATTATTGTATTGGGGTGAAGCTTCAAGAGATTCAGCTGTGGAAGCCTGGCTCATAACTTGGAATTCCAGATTCTCACCACCCTCTGAGTGACGTAAATACCTCTCAGCCTTTTAAATATATTCCCCTGGTCATTGATCCCTTCACCTGTCTGTTATGCCCTTAATGTTATTCGCTCCCCCCACCCCACGACTCATCTCATCTACTTCAAAACAATAACCCTGATCTTTCTTGTAAACTAAAACTCTGGATCCCCTCTGCATCCTCTCCAGTGCGATCACACCTCTCATGTGACGTGGATTCCAAAATTGCACAGAATACTCTCGTCATGACCTAACCAATGCTTTATATATTTCCAACGTAACCGTCCTGCTTTTAAACTATATGCCTTGGCTAATAAAGGCAACTGTCATATATGACTAATTAGCCACTTTATCTACCTGTCCCACTACCTTCAGGGACTGGTGGACATGCACACCAAGGTCCTTCTGATTCTTTGTACCTTCCAGCGTGGTACCGTTCATGATATATTACCTCAGAGATAGTAGGAACTGCCGATGCTGGAGAATCCGAGATAACATGGCGTGAAGCTGGATGAATACAGCAGGACATGCAGCATTGGAGGAGCAGAAAAGTTGACATTTCTGAAGAAGGCTCTCGACCCGAAACGTCAACTTTCCTGCTCCTCTAATGCTGCTTGGCCTGCTGTGTTCATCCAGCTTCACACCATGATGTATTTACCTCGCCTGGTTTATCCTGCCCCAGTGCATCACCTCACACGTGTCGAGATTGACTTCCATTTGCTTTTTTGCATTTGCTTCCAAATTGTTTTTAAATAATTAACCTCCTGTTGCCATGTGTCAAAGGATACACAGAATATATTATGTTATGTACAAGGCATTGTATGTAATAGCTCTGAGTCGGAGGTTTGTGCTTTGAAATCCCATTTCAGATTTGGAGTACCCAACTTTAGTTGCCATTTAATTTCATGTAACAAGGGTATATTACATTGTTGGAGTTCAAGAGCTTTCCTCCAATGGGATGTTAAACGGTGATTCCTTCTGATCCAGTGCTGCTACTTTGAGGGAATTCTTCCTTTACTGTGTGATTGCTCTTCTTTAGTAACAGTTGAGCTACCAGCTCCTGATGCAAAGGACTTATTCATAAACAAACAGCTAGCAACTGCAATACCATCCTTATGGTCTAAGCAAATCTGCTAACTTCAATATGATAGAAATCTCCATCTCCCTCGCATTTTCTGTCCTTGTGTTTGTAGTTCCCTTTTCCTGTCTCATTCATTTTTCCATTTTTATAAGTATTTCCTTCCCTCTGTCTCAATTGTATACACCACCATGAGGAGGAGCTGGTGTTAGCCTGAGGTGGACAAGGTCCAAAATCACACATCAACTACGTTATAGTTCAACAGATTTATTTGAAAACACAAGCTTCACAGCATAGCCCCTTCATCAGATGAAGGTCTACACTCTGAAAGCTTGTGTGTGCAAATAAATCTGTTGGATTATAACCTGGCGTCGTGTGGTTTCTGACCTTGTTTAAAAACAGGGTCATAAGCTCCTGTAATTGTTTTTATATTATTCCTGTTAAAGCTCGGACCAAAATGAGTACATTGGCTGATGAGGAGCAAGTTGAAGGTAGATATCACCGGAGACTCTGCATGAAAGAAAATGGGTGGTTGGGACTTGGTCTTTGGGTCAAAAAGAAGCAAAGGAATGCTTAATGTTTAGGTTTAACATATGTGATGAGCGGGAGCTGGTACTTAATGGGCTGCCTGTGGCTAGTGCAGGATTTAAGAGTGGGATGAGCAAGCATGGGCCTGACTTGACAGGATGGTGATTGGAAGTAAGGCTGCAATTGGGAAGCTTTTCAGAAGCTAGAAGCAAGAAGTAAACAAGATGGACGTTCAGCCCATTGGGTAGTGAATATGCTTGCAGTATTGTGCTAAAGTTAATGTAAAGATCAGAAACCTTATAAGGCTTCAGGAACATTGCCTATTTGGGCTGAATTGGATTTCTATAATTAATTGAAAGATTTGAATTTAGTTGGCAACGTTCCATTGTGTATTTGTGATTTCCATTTCAAATTACCCATGATAGGTTACTGGCATGCAAAGTAATAACAATGTAACACTGAACAGAAATTGATGTGCAACATTGTGCCAATGTGGAAAATGTACGTCATGCTATTTTCAGCTTGTTTTGGCAGAAATTAGTGTAGCGATCATTTTGGATATAAGTAAATGTCAAATATATACAAGGAGCCCTAGGAGAACCCTCCTTGCAATGCATTTCTGGCATGTCTTAAAGAATGAGGTTGAGCTGAGAGTACTTGATCTATATAGAAATGGAATGAGTGCAAAACAAATTTCAGATAAGGATTTGCTTTTAAAGCATTACACAAGACTTCAGTCAAAGCATCAGATTTGAATATAATCCGAATGTATAAATTCAAGTGAGGAATCTTTAAAAGTGCAGGTATAAAGGTAAAGTTGCCATAGTCTTATTAGACCATAAGGCTCCTCTCTCATCAGAGAAACACGATTAGATCGTATTGATGCAGGAAGAAATGTTCCAAGACAGTGAGATTGAAGGTGTAATCAAATTGGCACTTTTACAATGTTGGAAACCAGGTATTGATATTGGATCAAATAAATAAACACACTGATGGAATATATGTAATTTTTATAATTCATCTATGTACTGGTTGAGATACTGGGAATTTGATGGACAAAGGAGTAGAGACAGATCTAGCACGCTATTTCATAGGGGATCAGGAATTTGGAGACCAAATAGTCTGTCATCAGTCTCGTGACTATTCTTGAATAAAAAATTGAGGATAAAGCTTTGAAGAACTGTGTACCAACCAATAGCATTTTACAACCAATGAATAATTTTCAGAAGTAACTTGTCATACAAGTGAAATAGAGGGAAGAATGAAGTGATGGATTTAGATAAGAAGAATGAGAAAGGCCCACGGAATAAAGATTATGGGACAAGCAGAAAAGTGAAGTCAACGTCATTAATTGATCTTTTTGAATAATGGAGCGGGGATGATGGGGCTGAGTAACCCACTGTTTATTATCTTATACTTTTGAAGTAGTGTTTGTTGTAATGTAGGAAATACAACTGCCAATTTGCTTACAATACACTCGCACAAATGTCAATGATTGGTAATCAACTTTTGTGATGTTCATAAATATTAATTAAGACATTGAGGATAATTGCCTGTTTTTCAAAATAATGCGATACAATTTTTTACAACTACTGAAGAGAGCAGACAGCGCTTCATTCAAAGATGCAAAGTAGTGGAAGACTTTGGAAAAAATAAAGTTATTGGTTAAGACAAGCCATGCCAGAGTAATGTAATACAAATGTTGAACACTAAGTTTTCAATAAGTGATAATGGGAACTGCAGATGCTGGACAATCCAAGATAACAAAGTGTGAAGCTGGATGAACACAGCAGGCCAAGCAGCATCTCAGGAGGACAAAAGCTGATGTTTTGGGCCTAGACCCTTCATCAGAGAGGGGATGGGGGAGAGGGTTCTGGAATAAATAGGGAGAGAGGGGGAGGCAGACCAAAGATGGAGAGAAAAGAAGATAGGTGGAGAGGAGAGTGTAGTTGGGGAGGTAGGGAGGGGATAGGTCAGTCCGGGGAAGACGGACAGGTCAAGGAGGTGGGATGAGGTAGTAGGTAGGAAATGGAGGTGCGGTTTGAGGTGGGAGGAAGGGATGGGTGAGAGGAAGAACAGGTTAGGGAAGCGGAGACGGCCTGGGCTGGTTTTGGGATGCAGTGGGGCGAGGGGACGAGCTGGGCTGGTTTTATGATGCAGTGGGGGGAGGGGAAGAACTGGTCTGGTTTTGGAATGCAGTGGGGCAAGGGGAGATTTTTGAAGCTTGTGAAGTCCACATTGATACCATTGGGCTGCAGGGTTCCCAAGTGGAATATGAGTTGCGAACCATTTTAACTCCCCTTCCCTTTCCTCAGACGACATGTCCATCATGGGCCTCCTGCAGTGCCACAATGATGCCACCCGAAGGTTGCAAGAACAGCAACTCATATTCCGCTTGGGAACTCTGCAGCCCATTGGTATCAATGTGGACTTCACAAGCTTCAAAATCTCCCCTTCCCCCGCTGCATCACAAAACCAGCCCATCTCATCCCCTCCCCCCACTGCATCCCAAAACCAGCCCAGGCCGTCTCCGCTTCCCTAACCTGTTCTTCCTCTCACCCATCCCTTCCTCCCACCTCAAGCCGCACCTCCATTTCCTACCTACTACCTCATCCCGCCTCCTTGACCAGTCCGTCTTCTCCGGACTGACCTATCCCCTCCCTACCTCCCCACCTATACTCTCCTCTCCACCTATCTTCTTTACTCTCCATCTTCGGACCACCTCTCCCTATTTATTCCAGAACCCTCTACCCATGCCCCTCTCTGATGAAGGGTCTAGGCCCGAAACATCAGCTTTTGTGCTCCTGAGGTGCTGCTTGGCCTGCTGTGTTCATCCAGCATCACGCTTTGCTATCCAAGTTTTCAATAAGGTTTTGCTAAGATACCTCAGAGAAAACACATTCATAAGTTCAACTGACAGTGTGTCGAATTGGATTGGATTATGAATGTGGAATATTGGGGTATGTAGAGTAAAATCCTGCAGGGTTTACTGTTGAGATAACATTATCTGGAAAGGGTACCTGTAGTGTCATCTCAAAGCTTGGAGATGTCAGAGTAGCAGGAGTGGAAAACTGACAAGGTTGGGGGAAAGTTGAATTGATGGAATAATAAATTGACAGCTGTGGTAGATAAAGTCATGTTCTTGGAGATGGCAAAGGCAGAGATTATGGGATTAGTGGGAAAGTGTTGAACAAGATGGGTCAGGACAACACCCTCTATATCGTAGGAAATTAAGTAAGTGTCTGTCAATAAAATTGAAGTGCAAAAAGATGAATGCAGAGAAGATCAAAGGAAGACTTGGCTTGAAGACCTGTTGCCAGGTTTCCTAATTCTGCTTCAAAATATTGGAAGGAGTATAGAGCCAGACAGACCAGTAAGCAGAGAAAGCTTCAGTAGCAAGACTGGTATGTTGCTGCTTTCCTGACCCTAGTGTTAGTGGGAGGACCTGTTAAATAAATCTTGTGTAGAGCATACACATCCTGTTAGCAAACCTTACTTCTGCTGTATCAATTAGTGTCAGCATTTGCACTCATAAATTGCTAAATTTGTTGTCAACGATCAGTGTAGTTGTGGATTCTTGCACTAGGCAACTCCAGAACAAAATTCAGAGAAAGTTCTCACAACACCATTGTCATCTTGCGTATTATGATAAAATTAGGTTTATCAGCTAACTTTAGATAATGTTGCAGTCAGTTTATTGGTAATACTTAAAGCATGTAGCATAATGTTGTTGCTCCCATTGACTACTGCACCGGAAAGGGCGTGCTTACTTTGCACAGATATCCTGCTGGCCTGTTTCAACAGCATAATAAATCAACTATGTTCACCACATAGCACCCGGATTGTATCTGATGAAAAATTATGGCCTGTTTCCTCTTTGGACATCATGCATAGTCGAACATAGCTAGGTTACAAGATTCCACCTGTCGTGTGGCTGTTTTATATACAGCATATCTATTGTCAATCTAGTTCTCTAGACTTGAAATAAAATAATCTTGACAGTATGTTATAATTTATTAACTCAAAGACTGTTAACTTGAGTTTTCATATCCTATTATTAGAAGATAATAGACTCCCTTTTTTTCTTTTTAGAATAACATACTTTAAAAATGAAAAACAAACAGATCAAAATTGCAACACGAAAACATTGTGTACAACAATGATATGTTGTATTCCCAATTTTAGTGCATATAAAAATCCCAACTGTCCTTTATCCAGTATTTCAAACATTTTCTTGAAATTTGCTCTTTTTCACAAAACAGTTAGACAGTTGACTGCTATTACCCACTGATTTCAATTTGGAGACCAGTCAATCTCCATTATCTGTTTTAAACTGTAATATCAACGTTCAATCTTCTATCATTCAGGCATTTTGTTGAGTGTACTGTATCTCTCACTGGCTTGTTTTTGAAGTAGCATTCAAAGGGGGTTACTGCCGAATTTCTTTTAAAAAATTTCTTCCAATATTTTCACTAAAAAAAATGTCATATCTACCACTTCAACAGAAGCAAGAGTATCTGTTGTTAACGCAGTTTTTTTTTAAAATTAATTTCGCTACTTTTCTTACGTATTTAGCTTCACAAGCCTAAGGGCAATATTTTGGGAAAATTAAATCAGGAGCAGTATCATTTGAGCAGGAATTCCTGTATATGAGATGGTTTTCTAAAGCAATGCATTAAGGAACCGAATGGAGAACAGGCCATCCAAGATTGGATGTTGTGTGATGAAAAAAGAACAATTGACAGTCTAGCTCTGTGAGGCCCCGAGAATAAGTGACCATAATACGACAGAAATTTTCATTAAGGTGGAAAGTGACAAAATTGAATTTGAGATTAAGCCTCTGAATCTAAATAAAGAAGGCTGCACTGATGTGAAGAGTGAGCTAGCTGTGGTAAATTGGTGAGCATTACTTAAAAGGATGATCACAACTAGGCAAGGGCAGTCATTTACAGAGTGCATAAAAGAACTGCAACAATTGTTCATTCCTGTCTGGAACAAAATAAAACAGGAAAAGGGCCTAGAATTGGTCAACTAGGGAAATTAGGAATTGTATTCAAACCAAAGAAGGGGCATACAAATTGGTGAAAAAAAACAGCAGACCTGACAGTTGAGAGCAATTTAGATTTCAGCAAAGAAGGACAAAGGTAAAATAAAGCAAAGAACTACAGAGGTAACAAGATGTAGAGCTGGATGAACGCAGTAGGCCAAGCAGCATCAGAGAAGCAGTAAGGCTGACATTTCGGGTCTTTCTGAAGAAGGATCTAGGCCCAAAACGTCAGCCTTGCTGCTCCTCTGATGCTGCTTGGTCTGCTGCGTTCTTCCAGCTCTACACCTTGTAATCTCAGATTCTCCAGCATCTGCATTTCCTACCAAATCTAAAGAACTACAGATGCTAGACTTCTGAAACAAAAACTGAAATTGCTGGAGGAACTCAGCAGGTCTGGCAGTACCTGTGGAGAGAAAACAGAGTTACCATTTCGAGTCTGGTTACACAGTATACCAGTTCTGAAGAAGGTCAAAGGGATTAATCAAAAAAGGGGAACGTAGAGTTTATTAAGAAAAGTAAACATGCAGGGAGCATTCAAGTTGAATGTAAAATCTGCTATAGGTATGTGAAGACAAATATATGTCCCTAACCATCAGAAACAGGAGACCAGTTAATTACATATTTTCTTTAAAGTGTAGTCTCACGAAAAGATGAAGTGGATTTCAAAACTGAAACAGAAGAACTACAAAATTTTGCTGAATTGGTTGGACAGCCAAACAAGGACAGATGCCAGTTCTGGGGTCTAAGAGTAAAGTATGATTATATATCCCATGGAGGAAGATGTTATTTCTGTAAATAAAATATCAAAAAAAATTAATGAGGGCACAAATAATGCCCCAAAAATTTTGGGGAACACAGTCTAGTGAGAGAGGGAACTGAAGGAAATCCGTATTAGTACCAAAATGGTGTTGGAAAAATTGATGGGATTACAAGCTAATAAACCAACCAGGACCTGATAATTTACATCCTAGAGTACTTACCAAAATGGTCCTAGAAGCAGCGTATGCATTGGTAGTCATCTTTCAAAATTGCGTAGATTCTGGTTTTCTTAAAAATTTCCTATTAGATAGGAGGGTAGCTAATGTAATTCCATTACTCAAAAACAGAGGTAAAGAGAAATCAGAATTACAGACTAGTTAGCCTGACATTGGTGGTAGGAAAAATGCTTCAGTCCATTATAAAAGATTTAATAGCAAAGCATTTGGAAAACAGTGACAGGATTGCACAGAGTCCACTGGGATTTACAAAAGGGCAATAATGCTTGACCATTTTTCAATAATGTAACTCAGAGTTAATGAGGGAAGTCAGCGGATGTGGGTTTGCTTGCATTTTCAGAAGATTTTGATGATGTTCGTCATGGGATTGGGGCTAGTGAAGTGATTTAGATGGAGTACTGGTTGGCAGACAAGTGACGAGGAGGAATAACCTGATCTTTCTCCAAGTGGCAGTACTGCAGGATCAGTGATTAGACTCCAAGTATTCATAATATTACATTGATTTAGAAGAGGGAGCTAAGTGTTCATCTCCACGTTTGCAGATGACACAAAGCTGGGTGGGAGGATGAACTGTGAGGAGGCTGAGGAGATGCTTTAGTGTAATTTGGACAAGTTGAGTGAGGAGATGAATGAATGGCAGATTAAGTATAATGTGTATATATGTGAGTTTACCTACTTTGATAGCAAGACCAGGCAGACAGATTATCTTCTGAATGGTGACAGATTGGGAAAAGGAGGAGATGCATTGAGACTCGGGTGTACTTCTGTACCTGTTGTTGAAAGTAAGCATATGGGGCAGCAAGTGCTGAAGAAGGTAAGTTGGCCTTCAAAGCGAGAAAATTTGAGGACAAGAGCAGGGATGTCTTACTGCAATTTTACATGATCTTAACGGGACCATACCTAGAGTATTATGTGTATAACTGGGAGTGTAAGACTGACATAGGAAACAAGACTGGATCAGTTAGTGGGACTATATTCATTGGAGTTTAGAAGAATCGCAGGTGTTGTTGGGTGATGACAGATCTTATAGAAAACTGCAAAATTCCAACAGGACTGGACAGCGTAAATGCAGGAAGGATGTTGCTGATGACCAGGAGTCACAGTCTAAGGATAGGAGATAGGCCATTTAGAACTGAGAAGAGAAGAATTTTCTTCATCCAAAACATACTGAGTCTGGGGAATTCTTTGCCACAAAACTGGTTGAGGCCAAAACATTGAGTTCTTAAAGAAAGTGTTTGATATTGTTCTTAAGGCTAAAGGGATCAAAGGGTTTGTAAACAAAGCAGGAACAGGGTACTGAGCTGGATGCTTAGCCATGATCATATTGAATGATGGAACAGGCTTTATGGGCTGAATGACCTACTTCTTTTGTTTTCTGTGTTTACCTCACTCTGCCCAAAAGAGAAATTATAAACACTCCTGCACGTACAAGCACATACAAACCTATCATGCATAAGTAGTATTACTAAAAGCAAAAAGTTCATATCTCTAGCAACAGCTCCTAATAGAAATTTTAAAGTACAATGCCTTATTTTTAATTTTTTCAATATTTTGTTTATATAAATAAAATCTTCCTCCTTGCGATATATAATTATATTTCACTGTATGCCCCCAGAAATGGCATCTGGCCTTGTTTGGGTGCTCAACTAATTCAGTAAAACTTTGCAGTTCTTTCCGTTAAGTTTTGAAAGCCACTTCATCTTTTCATGAGGCCCTATTTTAACTAACTACAATAGGGCTGACGTTTTCTAAATAATATTGCTGATGAGATGCAAAGTGACTCTGCCCAGTTTGCCTAATTACCAATCCAGAGTTCTTAAAAAAAAAAGCCCTTGAAGCCTGACTTATAATTCTTAATTTTGCTTCAAGTCCTTTTATGATGTTTTCAAACTCACTGCTCCCACAACATAAAAACAAACACCAATATGCATCACAAATATGCCTGTAAAGTGCGCCCCGTAGTATCTTTAAAACATGGCAAGGCCTGCCTTCAGCTGGAGATAGCGCAATTTTATTAAGGTAGACCTTACTGAGAAGTATCAAATTTTAGAAGCATCAATCATTTTAGCCATATAGATACTTAATTAATATTAGCGTGTTTCTTGCATTTGGTCTCCCTTTGACAGTAAATAAATACTTCCCTTTTTTTATTGATCTCCTGAAAAAAATGCAGCTTTAATATTAATTGATTTACAATACCAAAGCAAATAAAGTCTTCAGAATGATTTTCCATCCGAAGATGAATCTTCTCTTACAACATCGCTTGCTGCATCTGCCTGCTAACCTTCTGCGATTTAAGAACTAGGGTACCGGGATACCCATGCACATCAGAACACCTTAAGCTTTCATTACTTAGATTTGTTTTTATTCTTGCCACAATTGACAGTTTTATATTATACTGTGCCCACTCATCTATCCTATCTATATCTCTTTGTAACATTCTTGCATCCTCCGCTTAACTTACTTTCCTAGTTGTCATTATGTCATCAGCCAATATAGCAACAACCTTCAGTCCCTTCATCTCGATTATTTATATTTTTAAAAAAAGTAAAAGGTCGAGGCTCCAGTGCTGATCCTTTTGGCACCCCACTCATTGCATCTTGCCAACCAGAGAAAAGTCCTTTGCCTTAACTAACAGGAAACAATCTTCTATCCATACTAGTATGTTACCATCTATACAAGCTTTTATTTTCCGCAAGAACTTTTTGATATGTGGTACCTTGTCAAATTTGTGTAGGTTAGATGGGCTTGAGATCGGTATGACAGGTCGGCACAACATCGAGGGCCGAAGGGCCTGTACTGTGCTGTTATGTTCTATGCTTCTAACTTGGTCCCCCGATTTTCTTCAAAACTCTGTACTGCTAATCTTTTAAGCATGAACAGGAGACACATTTTCATGCATATCCATCTGTTGGTAGAGTTGGTTGTCCAACCGTGTACAACCCAAATTCTCTCCAGCTTTGTGATTCTTGCTGTTAAGCAGCTTTTATTAGCCTGATTCTAATTTATTCATAGCCACTAAGACATGCCGATCATTTGGGCTTCTGCTTCTGATGGCATTCCAGGTCTGTGCTGTATTTCTTGACCTTGTTACACTTACTTCTCTCTCTCACTCTCACGTTCTTTCTCTCCCTCTCTTGCAATACTAGGATTCTTTTCAATAATCTGTGATCTCTGAGTGTTTGGGGCATGTTGATTCCAAGAGCCACTATCCAAGCTTACATTGTGTTTTTTTGCCTTCCGTTATTAAATTTCATGTTCTTATGGGGGTGACAATGGTCTGGTGGTAATTTCTCAACTATTAATCTTAAAACCCACTACGGCAGAGGCTGGAGTTTGAATTCAATAAAAATCTAGAATTAGGAGACTAATGATGATGATCAAACCTTTGTCAGTTGTCAAGAAAACCCACCTGATTCATTAATATTCTTTATGGAAGGAAGCTGTCATCCTAACCTGGCCTGTCCTACATTTGACTCCAGACCCATAGCAATGTGATTGATAAGTATCAATCTGATTTCTGGGCAATTAGGGATGGGCAATAAATGTTGGCCTAGCCAGCAATGTCCACATCCCGTTATCAGTTGAACTTTTAAAAATCTATATGGTTGCCCTTTTGCCCCTCAACCTGTATTTTCAGCTAGTTATGTTTTCCTTCACTCTTTACTAACACTTGTCACGGTCTTCATTCAGTGACTCTTTCTGGTAGATATTTGACTTTGTACCTCTTGAAATGATGGCTTCATTTCAATCATCAGAACTAATTTGTCCTTCATCAGATATATTGTCAATTGCGATATTCTAATCTCATAGTTGTGCAGATATGGTTATGTTACTTTCTGTAATTTGTTTAAAATCTGAAAATTTGTATTCCATACAGAGGAATCTCAAAGACTGTACCCAAACTGTTTGGTTCCCATGCCAAACAATTGCCATTTTTCTGTCTTTACCAATAACCTTTTTCCAGGTGCCTCTACTCTTAAACCCCTCAATTTTATAATAAGCCTGCGATAGGGTTATTGAAACTGACCTCCAATGGTCAAGCATTGTCTTGAAGCTTGCTAAGTAATTTCTAAGGTTTTGGCTTCAATTTAAGCCTTTTCAGCTGTATGCAGTGCATTAAATTGCCCAAAATGTCTTTTAGCTAATTGTAGTCTTTTCCCAAGATGGGAGCTTATCACATTTTACTGATGGAACCGTAGGATTTCACCCGAAAGCTACTCATTTGGACTATGCCCTCCAAGCAACAACAGCTAATTGTTACCATGAGCAGCCTATATCAGCACAAATGATAATTTACAGCTTGGCTGATTCTCCCGAAATGTTATGGAGGTGAGCAGACTGGAGGCGCTCAATGACCTATTTCTTCTTGTTCTGTAATTTTTAAAATCGACAATCATGAGGAACCCCAAGATTAGAATCAAGCCTCAAGCATATTTTGATTTTATTGTTAGCTGCTTGTATTATTTTAATAGAAACAACGCAGTTTTGCAGCAAAGTGCAATAGAATAACTAAGGTAAAATGTTAAAGATAAGTAAAGTCACTATCGTCCCAGAACATCATAGGACTGCTTTCTCATTAGAGAGAAAGGACTGCTGCAGAGTTTAACCTCAGAAAGGCAAGTTTGAGAAAATGGAACCTGCATGGTAACCTCAGCTAGTGAGGGACATGAACCCACGCTGATAGTGCCACTGTAGCGAGTTTTGAGAAGATTTGTAGCTCAGATTGAGGTTCTGGATGTGAGTTTGCTCGCTGAGCTGCAAGGTTAGTTTTCAGACGTTTCGTCACCATTCTAGGTAACATCATCAGTGAGCCTCCGACGAAAAGCTGGTGTTATGTCCCGCTTTCTATTTATCTGTTTAGGTTTCCTTGTGCCACTCTCCATCACAAGGAAGCTCTCCAGTCACCTGTGCAAGTTGTTATACTCCAAAAGGTAACTATTTAAACCAAATTCAAGTGAGAACTTCGTTTCAGTTAGCCACACTCCACAATATTCACCCCAATGATTACTGGCTCACATATTTATACAACTAGTTCAAAACCTATTGACTTTTTAAGGCAGCCATCACCCATTCCCTCATTCCGTTAGGTCTCTGGCATTATTTCGAAACATATAAGGTGATAAAATACATGAGGGGCCACATGCCCTCTCTCTACTCTACAGTAGCTCTGATATTTAGTGATAGTTTATAAAAATTGTTCACATGGTCATATGTAGTGAAATAGGTAACTACATTGACAAAATTTCAAGCAGAAAAATCAGAAGATGCATTTTGCAAACAAAGGTATGAGGAAAGACTGTACCAACTTCACGGTATAATTTTAGTGGGATACAATAAGAGAGACCGAGGAGTTTACATACAGAAATGGTGCCAAACCTTCAGTAGGGATGTTTTAAAATGATTATGGGATCCTTGACTTTATAAATACAGGCTTGAAATAAAAAGCAAGGAAGATATGTTAAAAATCTATAACTTACTCGTTGAACCTCAGGTGAAATACTGTTTCTAATGTGGGCACCATAGTTATGGAAGAATGTGAAGGTCTTTGTGACTTGACCAAAATCAATTTCTCCATCAACAACACGAGAACAGGTTATCTTGGCGTGATATTACAATTCATGAGTACTTGCTTTACACAATTTTGCTGCCCCTTTTCCTAAATTGCAACAAGTCACTATCGTTCCGATGCACTGCATATATTGTAAAGCATTTTGAGGTATCCTGAAGTGTGAAAGTTGCTGTATAAATATATCTTTTATTTAAAGGCGGTTTCAGAAAAAATTATTATAAATGATTTCGGATATGGGGAATTCAGTCAAGTGACAGGTTAGAAGAATTAGATTGCAGCTCGTGGTACAGGAGCAATGAAATTTTCCTTGAGTTGTCTCAAACACTAATGAGATTCCATCTAGAGTTAGTGTTTCTTATGCCTTACCTAAAAGATATACTTAGAAGGAGTGCAGCCGAGGTTCATTAAACTTATTTCTAGGATGGTTAGGACTGTTCTATGTGTAGAAATTGAGACAAGGCCTATCTTTTCTAGCGTTTAGAAGAGTGGGAAGTGATCTCCCAGATACTTGCAGAATTCTTAAATGGAAAGTAGGTATAATAGGCACAAAGCAGGTATAGAAGGGTGATCTCCCCTGGTCTGAAACCAGGGAAGACTGTTTCAGAAAATAATAGGTAAACCATTAAGACTGAGATGAAAAGCAATTTCTTCTCTGTGATGAACCTTTGGAATCCTCTACAGCAGAGGGCTGTGGAAGCATGTTCATTAAATGAGTTCAAGAGAGATTGATAAAGTTATAATCACAAGTAACATTGAGGGATATGGGGATCATGTGATTGAGGTAGATTATCAGCCGTGATCTAGAATGGCAGAACTGGATTGCTTAATCTTTAGCAGTAGTGTTCCAATCAAGTAGATGGGAAGAAGAGTCTCCACGAGCAGGAGAATTGGTAACAGACAACTCACATTTAAGTGGCAGTGAGAAGAGATGGAGATTTTTTTTATATTATGGATTATATGGAAAAGCTTGGTAAAAGTACAGACAGAATAAATTTCAAAAGCAAATTGAATTTGCTCCTGAAAAGAGAACTTTCAAAGAGCTGGCACAGGATTGAGGGACTGAATGGCCTCCTATGTCATTTCAATGTCATGTCATTTGTTTATTCCATGGAACTCCCCAGTTGTTGAATATTGTTGGAAAATAAGACCAGTTGCCAAAACTTTTTGTCTTGTACTCGTCGGGACAGATGCAAGAATGCCAAATTTCAAACTATCTCAGTGATCTCATGTAAGTCAATTCTGATCGATTGGCTAGTGCATTAGGACAGAGAAAACAAAGAGAACTGCATGCTCCCCGTGTTCCTGGCCCCGACCATTACGGAAGCCAACCTTTCATCCATGAACTCTATTTACATGGCCCCCTGCAGCAGAAAGGTGACCTACGTCATCAAAGACCCATTACACTCTGATAATGATCTCCTATGACCTCTCCATCAGGCAGAAGATACAGAAGCCTGAATACACGCACGAGCAGCTTCTTTCTGGCCAATATCACACTGTTGAGTGAGCTTGTGCCTCAAATAATGGAACATAGAACAATACAGCGCAGAACAGGCCCTTCGACCCTCGATGTTGCGCCGACCTGTGAACTAATCTAAGCCCCTCCCCCTACACTATCCCATCATCATCCATATACTTATCTAAGGACTGTTTAAATGCCCCTAATGTGGCTGAGTTCACTACATTGGCAGGCAGGGCGTTCCGCGCCCTTACCACTCTGAGTAAAGAACCTGCCTCTGACATCTGTCTTAAATCTGTCACCCCTCAATTTGTAGCTATGCCCTCTTGTACAAGCTAAAGTCGTCATCCTCGGAAAAAGACCCTCACTGTCCACCCTGTCTAATCCTCTGATCATCTTGTATGTCTCTATTAAATCCCCTCTTAGCCGCCTTCTCTCCAAAGAGAACAGACCCAAGTCCCTCAGCCTTTCTTCATAAGGCCTTTGCTCCAGACCAGGCAGCATCCTGGTAAATCTCCTCTGCACCATTTCCAATGCTCCCACATCCTAATCTGCAATGTAACCCGTATGCCTCTAAGTCTTTTTGATCTGTACTTCCCTGCCTGTACACCTTGTAAACAAAGCTTTTCACTGTATTTCAGTACACATGACAATAAAATCAAAATTTTAAAAAATTCAAGAAATATGCAAAACTTAAACATGCTACTTTGTTTGAAGGGAGCAGATCCTGCACATGAATGTGTGTCACTTCTACTAATCATAAATGAGCCACAACATTGACTTGTCTGATTATCTTAAATTTTTTTAGTGCAGTTAATAGCAGACTCAAGATTGTTAATCAAGCGCTGCTCCACCGCAGATTTGTGTCTAACAGCTGACATTGTACTGGATTGTGTAAGCATAAGCTAGTTTTGTATTGTCTGTACCCTGCCTATCATGGATGATCAAAAAAAAAGCTATTAGATTTAATCAATCAGCTCTAACCCTGCATAATTCCCCGTACTGTTGCAGTTGCTGTTGTGCCTGAGCTTTCCTGAATAGTACTATACCAAGAGAGGTTATTTTTGTTTGCCCCTGTAGTGAGTAATAATCTGTCTTGTAAAACAAATGTAGAACACCCTTGCCTATGATGTAAAATCCTCAATGCTTTAAAACATTTAATCATTACCTGAATTAGTACAGGACTCATGCAATCCTAATAATTTTCTACACAATAAATACTGGTTTAGAGAGAAATTCATAGCCAAATTATAAAATCTTTGGGGAAGCTTTTTTTAAAGAAGTATAGAAATGACGTATGAGCAGCGTGACCTTGAACGTGGCAAGTTTTAAAGTAAATTAACTGACATAATAGTCATAAAATTTTTGATCTTGGATTGTTTTATTTATATAGAAAAATAACATGATTGGATTGTTTCTAGACTGCCCAAAGGAAAAATGTGGTTGCCTGGCAGTCGTCACTCCAGCTGATCTGCAGAACGGTGGCAGAAGTCAGTGTACTAGAGCATCTGTAACAAAGAAAACTTCTGTAAGTTGACCTTACTTATTTTTTAACTGATGTGGAAAGAATATAAAATCAGTTTATAATTCCCAGTTTTACTCGCTTGACATCCTAGTCTTGCATCCATTTTTAAAGCTTCAAGTACCAGTGCAGGGCTTGAGTTTATAAGTTTGGCTGCAGTTACAATAGCGTGCTGAGGCAATGTTACACTCTTGAAAGCACTGTATTTCAGATAGGATTTCGGTCTGATTACTATCACCCACTGAAGAAACATCTTCTGGTACTAATTAATAACGGTAGAAGGGTTCTTTATGCCCTTGCCAATCTTCAGCCCACAAAATAGGCCAAATCAGATCAATTGCTCATTATCTTAGTATGTTTGTGGCACCTTGCCACGCTGAAATCAGATTGATTGTTATCTAGGACTAATTTATTAGCTGTGAATTGCTTTGGGAAGGATGTGTGATGTATGCCCGCTACACTATTGCAAATATTTGTTTTTAATTAACTGACATTGAACTTTCCAAATAATTATTTTAAGGCTTTTGGACCTGTTGTACTACTTTGCCTTGCTTCTCTGTATATAGAGGGACACCTGTCACTATGTCATCATGCCCTGGCCTTTCCCATCCTGGTGCCTTGATTTTCACTGTGGTTTTTTTTCCCCCCAGACTCCCTCTTCCTTTATCTCATGTTTTCATCATTCATTTTCTTGATTTTATTCCTCTAAAGTCATCTCAATCAGGGATTGTAAGACTTACTACACACATTATCGGACAGATTTTTGTTTGGAAACAGTTAACTTTCAGCGTGATTATTATGGTACTCAGTGTTTACCTCAATCAAACGCTGAGAAATGATGGAAGGGTTATGCAGGATTTAATACACCCAGTTAATGGGCTCGTTTACTTATTTCACAAACCCCAATATCAAGGAGATTTAAACATAATGGCTTAGTAGGTATTAGCTTCAAATTAAACAACCTTTACACTCGAAGATGTCTTCCGAAGAAAGTCTCCAATTATATGCATTCCACATATTTGGTTGAAAATCTCTCCCAGACCTTGCACACTCCATTGTTAAATACGTTGCAGTAAGTGCAGATTCCATCCCTGTTCTTTGACAGCTTGCCAAACAATTGTTGGCGTTTTACTGAGCAAACACAGTCATGATGTTTTAAGAGTATTGATGACCACATTGGAAAGATTGTCTGGGAGACTTTGCCAGCTACTTTTGGAATGATGGGGGTGGGGACAGGATTACATTCAGTGGAGGCCCAGTGATTAGTTCAGTGGTTCTTTAGCTTTGTGCATATTAATTTTGGCCTTTTTTTATGATGAGGTCAGTAATCACTGCAAGCTGCTTTATATGCCAGTCTATTTGAGTTATTCACTATTCAAACAAAAATATTCAAAAATCCTTCCCAGTGGAAATGTTGGAATCAGTTTAGCAGTTCTTCGGCTGAATCTGTATTGATTTATCTCTTTTTCATGACTGAGATCAGTAACTGCAGTATCCTTATTCATTTCATTGATTTCCCAATTCAAACAAAAATATTCAAAAACCTTTCTAACCCTTAATGTTGTGTGAAATGAAGGTAAATGTTAAAACTAAAAGCATAAACCGATGAAAGGTTAGTGCATAACAAGCACTTCATAACTGCTAGCCCACAAAGCTTAGATCTGAATTGTGGAGGAATAATGGTGATTTTGTTGGCAGGTTGCCAAGAAAAGTGATCACTCTTCTACTTGGTACACTTCAAAGCCATTCTTGTTTAGTGTTTATTTAATCAAGGATGTGCTGAACTGACAAAGGACTGATTTTACTGTTGAGGCTATAATGCATGGCCCCATCTGCCTACACAGATGGGCGTTTTAAAAAAAATATACCATTATTTAGAGAAGAGCACAGGAGTTTTCCCAATATCCTAACCAACATTTATCACTCAACTAGCACCATTAAGCAACTTAACTGGTTACTTACCACATTGCTGATTATGCAACCTGTAAAAATTGACTACAAATCAGAAAATGATGGAAATACACAGCAGTGTATCTCAGAAGAGAAACACTTAGTGTTTCAGTGTTGTAATGAATCTTCAGCAGAAGTGAAGAAATTGAAAACATTTTTTCAGAGATAGCAGGATCTGCAAATGCTGGAGAATCTGAGATAACAAGGCGTAGAGCTGGACTCCTGCTCCTCTGATGCTGCTTAGCCTGCTGTGTTCATCCAGCTCTACACCTTGTTATCTTAAATTAAAAGCATAGTCAGTTTTGAGCAAATCAAAAAGGGAGTAAGCTTTAGTTGCAACACCTCATCTTTTGACTCAGCGTCCATAGTCTCCCGGATTGAGCATTGAGTTTGGCCATTTTAGTTTGTAATCTCTGACACCAATTTGTTTCCTTTTGATTTGCTATTTCAGTTTTTTGTCTTTTTTTTTCTCTTTATTCATCCATGTTGCATTCGGCCAGCTGCCATGTAGCCATTAACCTCTCAAATGAGCAGATCTTTCTTTACAATACCCATTACCACTTCATCTGACTTTTAGACCATGAAACCTTTTGTCATCTAATCTTTCCTGCTCTCCACCTTATCATGGACCTTGTTATTTCCTCATTCTTCCCTTTTTCATTTACTTCAAATCTTTCTTTCTTTCCTCAGTTCTAATGGAAGACCAATTTGACCTGAAACCTTAACTCGGATGAGTTAATGACACTGATTTAATGAAATATAACTCTCAATTAACACAGAAACTTTGTTTCTCTCCACAGGTACTGTCTGATGTACTGTATACTTTACAGCATTTTCTGTTTTAATTTCAGATTTCCAGTAGTTCGCTTTTCCTGTACTCAAAAATGTGTCCTTCAACTATAAAACATTTGTGACATCTAGAAATTACAAACAACTTTATATGTATTACCTTTCACTAAAACAAATGTGAATCCGTCATGGCTTATCTGTTGACAGCGACAGTGTCTGGAAATTTTTCTGCACTTCTGCTGTTGTTGCTTCACTTGCCTCTCAGAACCATGATACAGTTCCTTATAATGTCGTTTAACACCCCATTTGCCTCAATGTTCAAAGGATAATTTTCCGATCTTCTTGTCACTTCCAGTGTGATGACACCATCAAACACATCTTACCTATTTTTCCTTTTCATCATTTCACAAGGACCATTGGCTCCATGATATTCTTTTCCACTCTTCAGCCATTTCAAACACAGTGACCGCTTCCTGTGCAAGCACTACTTGTAACGGCCTGCCCTTCAACCTCCTCACTTTCCATGCCTATACGTTCTTTCCAACTGAGTGTTTTCCACTCACTACTTACTGTGTGGTCTCCTTGATATTGGAAAGTTCAGATGCAGGTTGAGTGATTCTTCAGAACGCCTCCAATCTGTCCACGGACATGACGATAAGTTTCTGGTGGCCTTTTGTTTTAATTTATCACCTTGCTGGTCTGCTGGCATCTCTGTCCTCTGCCAAAATGTGATATGTGGGCCTATCACTTTTACCCTTCTGGCTCTGCAAGACTAAGAATCTGTCACTGAGTCTGCCCTAACTCCACCCATCACAGACCTATTTTTATCCTTTTCTGAAAACCTACTACATCTAACATTTCTCAGTTCTGATGAAAGATCATTGAACTGTAATGTGAAATCTGCGGAGAGAGAGACTTCACAGTCGCTGCCTAACCTGATAAATATCCCAGCATTTTCTGTATCTACATCAGTTTATAACTTTTTTGTGTGAATCACTTCAAATGCCTTGTTAATGTGGCCTCACATCTTCCTGCAATTTAGATGTCACTCTGATTTGAGTACGGGCACACCCATAAAATTAAAAACTCCAAATTACCTGAAAAAAAGACTATGCCATTAAATCAGTTTTTGAATACCATGTACACTGACTTGCTAAATGTGTCATTTTTTTAAAAAAAAATAGGTGTTCAGAAGTGCTGAAATAAATATGACAAGGTTGCTGGCTCCTAGAAGGAGTTAAGGCAAAACTAGTTGTTACCTCACCATTATTTTATACTGTTAAGAACAACTAGTAGATTTTGCAACAAATCAGATGGTTAATATTAGATTGGGTCCAAACTAAATCTGCCAAATTCAGCATGTTTTTTTAGACTAAATATAACAAGTAGCCACTGAATTTGATCCCATTCTTACATAAGCCCAACCCCTGTGACAGAGGTAGCCAGCTGCCGACCCTTGGGGATAAATCACAGAGCAGTGCCAGAAATTACTATTGAGCTGGACAGCCATGTTCAATATGTAAGGTTATACAATGGTGACATCATTGGTTGAATAGAGTCATAGAGATGTACAGCTTGGAAGTAGACCCTTTGGTCCAACTCAACTATGCCAACCAGATAACCTAAATTAATCTAGCCACATTTCCCATCATTTGACCCACATCCCTCTAAACCCTTCCTATTCATATACCCATGCCTTTTCAATGTTGTAATTGTGCCAGCCACCGCCACCGCCGCCTCTAGCAGTTCATTCCACATACTCACCACCTTCTGCATGAAAAAGTTGTCCCCTAGGTCCTTTTCAAATCTTTCTCCTCTCACCTTTAAACCTATGCCTTCTAGTTTTGGACTCTCCTGCCTGGGGAAATTACTTTGTCTATTCATCCTATCTATGCTCCTTATGATTTTAAAAACCTCTATAAGGTCACCCCTCAGCCTCCGGTGCTCCAGGGAACATAGCTCCAGCCTATTCAGCCTCTCCCAAAGATCAAATCCTCCAACCCTGGCAAAATCCTTGCGATTCTTATAATCCAGATGACAAGATAGATCTGGTCCAGAGAAAGATTTCAAGTTTCAGCCCTACAGTTAATGAAGTTTAATTTTAATTTAGAAGTCTTGAAGTAAAATTAGCTATGAAGTTGGAAGATGGTCTGTAATACCCAAAAAGTCCGTTAATCTCCTGAGATAAAAAGATGGGAATCTGTACCTGTAGCGCTTCGTGACGATAGTCCTTACCATTGTGATTCAATCAACTGTCCTCTTCAGTGCACAATAAACTTTTGCCTTGAGAACAACACTCTTATTTGAACATTGAAATGTTTGGAAAACCTTGCCTCAATATTTTGCTGACAATTGAAAAGGTTTACATAGTATTCCTGAAACAAAGCACTGGAAAGGCAATAAGTGCTGGCCCAGCCTGCAGCACCCATGTACAATGAGTAGATTGAGAAAAGAACAAAGGTTCACAACTGATTTAAATAAAAAAAAGAAAGAACTGAGGATGCTGGAAATCAGAAATGGAAATTACTGGAAAAGCTCGACAGGTCTGGCAGCATCTGTGGAGAGAAATCAGTTAACGTTTCGGGTCTAGTGACTCTTCCTCACAGACTGTGTGTTTCTTATGCTGATAGAAGTATTCCACTTGGCATTATTTGCCTGGAACTCAATCTCTCATCTCAAGTTCAAATTTGATCTGAATGATAAAGACAACATGCAAATTTAAAAGAAATGAATTTTAGAGAATAATTTCCTTAAACAGTGAATAGCAAGAGTGACGAATCCTCCATCAAAAACCATTATAAAGTAAGTCCATAATTTATTTTTGACGCCATGTTTGGCAGGGTGGTGCGGGAAAGGGAATATGAAAGGATGTGACAATTATGAGAGAGATTTGATCAAATGTGTCCCATACAGGGAAATAGGTTGATGTAGCTTTGATGGGGCATGACCAAATTCTGTGAAACTCTATCATTGTAAACTTAAATCAGTGCATACTTTGTCCTTGTGTATATGAGGTCATGCAATTTTTGTTGCATTCCCCTTTCTGTTAGCTGGAAATTGATTCTATTCTGTGGTGCCCATGTGCTCCTCTTATGAATTAAAAATGACAGTTGCTTGTATAACGTTGTACAGTGAATATCGAGTTATTTGTAGTGTTTTCTCTCCCTGGCAGAGTTAACTCATTAGAGATTGAAGATTTTTTACATCTCTATGGCTTGGTGGACAAAATATTATAATTAACCAAAGATAATTGACTGCTGTTTAATTTCTTTAATTTGTTGAACTGCAACAGTTTGTAAATGTTTGTGTAAAAATGTGTTGACCATTTTGATGAATCTGTGAATAGCACAAGAAAAATGCAAGTTATATTCCCAATGAAGAAAGGAAATCACTGACCCCAAAACTGAGGAAGAAAACAACAAATGCACTTAGTCATAAAGAGATAGCAAGAACTGTAGATGCTGGAGTCAGAAACAACAAAGTGTGGAGCTGGAGGAACATAGCTGGCCAAGCAGCGTCAGCAGAGCAGGAAAGCTGACATTTTGGGGTTCTGACCCGAAACGTCAGCTTTCCTGTTCCTCAGCTGCCTGGCCTGCTGTGTTCCTCCAGCTCCACACTTTGTTATCTTGATACTTAGTCATAATGTGTCTTTTAAATTATAGTAAGATAGGTCCTGTGTGTCTATTTTAGGATTTTCTTGTGACAAAAATGTAACTGGCATTTGTGAGAAATAATGTACAATCCTGTTCCAAATATTTTGGTTTGGACAGTACGGTGGCACCAAGAAGCTTTGAAGAAAATTCACAAAATAAGTTTGTTTTATGGCACACCAGTGACGATGGGTTGTTTTCTGTTTGAATGCAGTGGAGTTTAATTCAAGTTTGCCAGTCTACATTTATTGAGAAGACCAGGGAGTGGTTAAGAAGTGAAATTGTCAGGAAAACCACATTGCATCAACAAGTAGCTTGTTTAATGTTTTCTTCTCTAATTCTCAACTATCCCTTTGATGTTGTCTATGGCCCTCAGTGAACTTGTTTATTCGCTATTGTTTAAAGCATGCAAAACCGGCTATGCTGGTTTATAAAATGGGTTTATAGCAGAGTTTATGCAAAAGAGAAGACTGGCTTCAAACCAAAGTGTCCCTCAAAGGGAAGAGGTTGGCTTGCCATTGAGTAGAAATGTGCCCGGTAGCGCATCCAAGTTGTCTCAGATCTGGGAATTTTAATGAGGCACACTAATCAGATTGACATCAACGTTTCGAGCCTGAACTTGCAGAATGCAGGCAGCTGGTACTCAAGTTTATCAGCTGCAGCTGGCAAAATGTGCTTAGTCCAAGAAGTTGTGGCAACTATGAGTAACAAATGCAACCTTTAGACTCTTTGTCCTCCTTTGTCTTTCTCAGAATAAATATTAGTAAGGCATGCAGTGTTAAGTCCAGTCATACACAGAAGCTGTCAAAAGATACGCAAATAATTTACTAGTAATTTGGTTTGGCTGAGAAAGAGTTGCTGGGCTGCATCAAGTTCAGGTGATGCTGTTTCCTTAAAATTCTGCAGTATATCCTAACAAATGTGCAGTTGGCATGGTGATAATCCAGCATATTAAACAAAAAAATTCAATAACAAGTGTAAAAATTCAAACAGATGTTGATAAGGGAAGTGAACGGGAAGAAGAGGAAATGAAAGGTGGTTGGTACTATACTGGTTTCAAGTGTTTAGCTCTCCCATTGAGGCTGATTTAACCATGCAGTCTTTGTGGTGAGAAGCAATCTGCATTTTTAAAATTTAATTTTCTGTTTGTTTTTACATTTCTAACTGATTCCTGTACATAGACTGACTGAGGATTCCTGTGATTTGTGCAATGTAATACAATTCAGTGGGACAAAAGTTAGGGTTATTGTGGGGATTCCATTGTAGGCACAGGAGATAACTTTGCCATTTAACCTATAGTTTAGGTTTGCTGAGATGAAATTTTGAAACTATGGAGGAATAATTTGGTATTTTAGTAAATATATTCTATGTCTAAATGTATGAAGTTGTGGATCTTTTCAACAGAGTTCAAGTCTAATAACTTGTGAGCTCTTGGCATAGGGAAGCAGACTGGATGAGCACATTCTTGCAAAGCATACTTTGTGTTGCCAACCTTTGCTAGCAGCTTGTTCTTCATCAATTGTAACAATTTTTAGAAACCTGAGTGAAAATTAAGGCTTCTCTTTGTTAAAATGAGACAGAACTACAATCTCAGCATAATCACTTAACATAGCACCAAAGGAACAGAAGCACATGTTAAGGAGGGAGGGAGAAATGTCTCTGAACAAAATCCTAATACTCAGCACAAACCATGTTTCATTTTGGGAGATGTATTTGTTAAAAATAGAGTTGTTACAGTTTAGTCAGCATAAACTACTTATCTTTTGTGCTGGAGTGATGAAATTTGTGACAAGTCACTAACGATTTTGACAGAATGGCTTGAGGGCCTTGCAGTGTTGAGTAAACAACTTGCACAGCTTGACACTGCTATGGAATTCTGATCAATCATGAACACATTGTCAAAAATATGCTGGGGTGTGTGTGTGTGTGCGTCTGTGTGTGTGCACACTTGGTGTTTTCATTATTGCTAATGATATCCTCCTTTGCTGGTGTTGACTGATTTTATCCGATATTAATGTATCAATATATCCATTCCTAGTTGCTTTTGACAATTCAGAGAATGGAAAAGATTATTAGGCATGTAGCTTGTTGAGGACACCTCTGTGCTTGAGGCAACTTTCAATTCCTTTTCAAATGATTCTACCAAAAACCGTAATGTTTACAAGTTGCACCCCCTCCCAACATCTTCATCCACTCCAAATTCTTGAATTGCACAACTGCCAAGCCCAATGCACAAAAGATGAAATGTGGTCACTTTCGCTAGTTTCCTGTCCAATTTAGTTTAAAAATTATTCTCACTAAATAATTGGGCTGAGTGATATATGTTATCACAGTACCCTTTCGTTTTTCAAGCCTACATTCAAGCTTAGCCAGCATGAAGAAATGCAACATCTCTCTCAAAACCAGAATTGTATACAACAGAAGAAAGCAGTTTGGCTTAATCCACCTTTCTGGACATTTAAGGAAAATTTATTCTTAATCTCTAGCCTTTCCTGTGCTGCTGTTCTTTTTCATTTCTTAAGTATTTATACACTTTTTCATTTTCTCTTTTGTTTAAAAGCCGCAGTAAAATCTTTATTATTCAGCATGCTTGGGGAATGGGTTGTGCCAGTTTACAGGGAGCTACAGTAATCCAGACACAAGATGAGGGCTGCTGTGCCTTTGAGGGAGAGGAGTAGCAGCTGGGCAATAGAGGGCCCCAACACAGCAGGCATCACCGTAAAACAACTAAAACTGAAGACTAGGCCAATTCCACAAACTTCAGACAAAATTGAGCTGTCAGTTTCATTGCCAGTTGCTTCAAGCAGTATGCCCTTGTTGAGGAACAACAGCCAACGCTGATCTCACAAATTCATAATTTCAGTATAAAGCCTAAGAGCAATTCTTTCAGAGTGACAATCCATTTAATATTAAATTTTAAGTTATTTTTATTATCCAGACAGTACTATCAAACAAAAATGGTTTGAGACAAAAAGAAACTGCAGATGCTGGGATCCAAGGTAGATAAACAGGAGGCTGGAAGAACACAGCAAGCCAGGCAGCATCTGGGGGAAAGGAGAAGCCAGTGTTTCAGGTATTACTCTTCTTTAGGACTAGATGTGGGGTAGGACTGCAGATAAAACGAAGGGGGAGGTGTAGTGGAATAGTGGTGTGTGTTCTCTCTCTCTCTCTCTCTCTCTCTCTCTCTCTCTCTCTCTCTCTCTCTCTCTCTCTCTCTCTCTCCCTGCCCCACCACCACCACCACCCCCCACCCCCCCCCACCACCCCCCCACCACCAACACCACCCCACCACCAACACCACCCCCCACCCCCACCACCACCCCCCACCACCACCCCCCACCACCACCCCCCACCCCACCACCACCCCCCCACCACCAACACCACCCCCCACCACCACCCCCACCACCACCCCCCACCCCCACCACCACCCCCCACCCCCACCCCCACCCCCACCACCACCACCACCCCCCACCACCACCCCCCACCACCACCCCCCACCCCCACCACCACCCCCCCACCCCCACCCCCCACCCACCACCACCACCACCACCACCCCCCACCACCACCACCCCCCACCACCCCCACCACCACCACCACCCCCCACCCCCACCACCACCCCCCACCCCCACCCCCACCACCACCACCACCCCCCACCCCCACCACCACCACCCCCCCACCCCCACCCCCCACCACCACCCCCACCCCCACCACCACCACCCCCACCACCACCCCCCACCCCCACCCCCACCACCACCCCCCCACCCCCACCCCCCACCCCCCACCACCCCCCACCCCCACCCCCCACCACCACCACCACCACCCCCACCCCCACCCCCACCCCCACCCCCACCACCACCCCCCACCACCACCACCACCCCCCACCCCCACCACCACCACCACCCACCACCACCACCCACCACCACCCCCACCCCCACCACCACCCCCCACCCCCACCACCACCCCCCACCCCCCACCACCACCCCCCACCCCCACCACCACCCCCCACCCCCACCACCACCACCCCCCACCACCACCCCCCACCCCCACCACCACCCCCCACCACCCCCCACCCCCACCACCACCCCCCACCACCACCACCCCCCACCACCACCCCCCACCCCCACCACCACCCCCCACCACCACCCCCCACCCCCCACCACCACCCCCCACCCCCACCACCACCCCCCACCACCCCCCACCCCCACCACCACCCCCCCCCCACCACCACCCCCCACCACCACCCCCCACCCCCACCACCACCCCCCACCACCACCCCCACCCCCACCACCACCACCACCCGCCACCCCCACCACCACCCCCCACCCCCACCACCACCCCCCCACCCCCACCCCCCACCACCACCACCACCACCCCCCACCACCACCCCCACCCCCCACCACCCCCACCACCACCACCACCCCCCACCCCCACCACCACCCCCCACCCCCACCCCCCCCCACCACCACCACCCCCCACCCCCACCACCACCCCCCACCACCACCACCCCCCACCCCCACCACCACCACCCCCCACCACCACCACCACCCCCACCCCCCACCACCACCACCACCCCCCACCCCACACCACCACCACCACCCCCCACCCCCACCACCCCCACCACCACCCCCCACCCCCACCACCACCCCCCACCACCCCCACCCCCACCCCCCACCACCACCACCACCCCCCACCCCCACCACCACCACCCCCCACCCCCACCACCACCCCCCACCCCCACCACCACCCCCCACCCCCACCACCACCCCCCACCACCACCACCACCACCCCCCACCCCCACCACCACCCCCCACCACCACCCCCCACCACCACCACCACCACCACCACCCCCCACCACCACCCCCACCACCACCACCCCCCACCCCCACCACCACCACCACCACCCCCCACCCCCACCACCACCCCCCACCCCCCACCACCACCCCCCACCCCCCACCACCACCACCACCCCCCACCACCACCCCCCACCCCCACCACCACCACCACCCCCCACCCCCCACCACCACCACCACCCCCCACCACCACCCCCACCACCACCACCCCCCACCACCACCACCACCACCCCCCACCCCCCACCCCCACCACCACCCCCCCACCACCACCACCCCCACCCCCACCACCACCACCACCAGCCCCCACCACCACCACCACCCCCCACCACCACCCCCCACCCCCACCACCACCACCACCCCCCACCACCACCACCACCACCCCCCACCCCCCACCACCACCACCACCCCCCACCACCACCCCCACCACCACCACCCCCAACCACCACCACCACCACCCCCCACCACCACCACCCCCACCACCACCACCACCACCACCAGCCCCCACCACCACCACCCCCCACCACCACCACCCCCCACCACCACCCCCACCCCCCACCACCACCCCCACCACCACCACCCCCCACCCCCACCACCACCCCCCACCACCACCACCACCACCCCCCACCCCCCACCACCACCACCACCACCACCACCCCCCACCACCACCACCACCCCCCACCACCACCACCACCACCCCCCACCCCCCACCACCACCCCCACCACCACCACCCCCCACCACCACCACCACCACCCCCCACCCCCCACCACCACCACCACCCCCCACCACCACCCCCACCACCACCACCCCCCACCACCACCACCACCACCCCCCACCCCCCACCACCACCACCACCCCCACCACCACCCCCCACCACCACCCCCCACCACCACCACCACCACCACCACCCCCCACCACCACCACCCCCCACCCCCACCACCACCACCACCACCCCCACCACCACCACCACCCCCCACCACCACCACCCCCCACCCCCACCACCACCCCCCACCACCACCACCACCCCCCACCACCACCACCCCCCACCCCCACCACCACCACCACCACCCCCCACCACCACCACCCCCCACCACCACCACCCCCCACCACCACCCCCCACCACCACCACCACCCCCCACCACCACCACCCCCCACCACCACCCCCCACCACCACCACCACCCCCCCCCACCCCCCACCCCCCCCACCACCCCCCACCACCCCCCACCCCCACCACCACCCCCCACCACCCCCCACCACCCCCCACCACCCCCCACCACCACCACCACCCCCCACCACCCCCCACCACCACCACCACCACCCCCCACCACCCCCCACCCCCCCCACCACCCCCCACCCCCACCACCACCACCCCCCACCACCACCACCACCCCCCACCACCCCCCACCCCCACCACCACCACCCCCCACCACCACCACCACCCCCCACCACCCCCCACCCCCACCACCACCACCCCCCACCCCCACCACCACCCCCCACCACCCCCCACCCCCCCACCACCCCCCACCCCCACCACCAGCCCCCAACCACCCCCACCCCCACCCCCACCCCCCCAACCCTCCCCCCCCAACCCTCCCCACCACCCCCCCCACCCCCCCCACCCCCACCCCCACCACCAGCCCCCAACCACCCCCACCCCCACCCCCACCCCCCCAACCCTCCCCCCCAACCCTCCCCACCACCCCCCCCACCCCCCCACCCCCACCCCCCCACCACCCCCACCCCCCCACCTCCACCCCCACCCCCCACACCCCCCACCACTACCCCCTCCACCACCCCCCCACCACCCCCCCCACCCCCCCCACCCACCACACACCACCACCCCCCCACCCCCCCACCCCCCCACCCATCCCACCCATCCCCACCCATCCCCCCCCACCCATCCCCACCCCCCCCACGCCCATCCCCACCCCACCCCCCCCCACTACCCCACCACCCCACCCACCCACCACCCCACCACCCCACCCCCCCACTCCCACCCCACCCCCCCACTCCCCCACCCCCACCCTCTGGCTAGGACCTGACACAATATTGTAACTGACATAATCAATGAAAATTTTACTTCATAGTATCCTGTTTTCTTTTGTTTCAAACTTGAAGTTATATAACTCCTTTCTCAACCCCTGCATGTCCCAATTAACTATCTTTTGAACAACTTTTGAAATTTAGTCACTGCTCTGATAGTCAATTTCCATGCAGCAAGCTCCCACAAATGGTAGAGAGATGCTGATCAGATAATCTGTTATTTTTAATTATATTAGTTGAGAGATATGCCCCACTCCCCTTTTCAGAGTGATGATTGTGGAGGTTTCTACATAATGATGATTTTGGGAAGACATCTGTGGTGATTGCTGACTGAAGAGGCCAATTTTTGTTCTGCAGGCTCTTGAACAGTTAGAGTACAGGAACCTCTCGTTCGGAGGGTCTCTGGTAGAAGCAGACTCCTTTCCATGTTTTGTCGGTCTTCAAACTTGGACTTTTGGGCTTGTTTGTTTGAAACTTGTACACTCCTTTCTTGTTGGTGTATGCCAGCTGTTTCTGATGGCACCTTCTTGCTCACTTGTCCATTGGTCATGTTGGGCAGAGGGACCTGCCATTTTTCAATGATCTTTGAAATATTGCTAGGTGTACCTGGAACTCACTGAAGCATAGCTCACCATAAACCACTGCTTTTGACATTTATGAATCCTCCAAGCATGGCACATGTCCTGCCCAGGGTCTAATCCAGCATGTGTTACTTAGGATGGAACAAGGGTAGCGTTGGTGGAAACACTCCAGATGTCTCATTTGTTTGTGGGACTGAGCCCTTGTTTCTGATCCTTATGAGAGCAGGTGACTACAGTCACTTTGTATACCTGACATGTGTAGTTTGTAATTTCACCAGGCTTCTTTTTAGAGGTGACTAATGAAAACCATTCGGGTCACCGGACCCGAAACATCCACAGATGCTGCCAGACCTGCTGAGCTTTTCCAGCAACTTTGTTTTTGTTGTTGGTGACTGATGAAGCTGTTGGCCTTTTGATTATGCGTACCCTTTTTGACAATGGCATTATTTGATGGCTGTCAAAAATAATATCGACAAATATAGTATACAGGCCCATGCTTTGCTGTCTGTGCACTGTATCTGCACAAAAATCATGTCATTTATTCCACATTCTGTCTGAATCTCGACCAACTTTAAAAGATTGTCTGATTTTGTTGGTGTTGGAAAGTAAGGTGACGTCTCTGTATTTTGAGCAGACTTCTGCCCCTTGCTTTTTTTATAGGCCCTGAGACACTTGCTCCCTTGTAGCATGCTGGAAGCCTATTGAGGAATATCACTTATGGACGTTGAATGGAATTGTTGGGAATTACATGGAAACATGACAAGTTGTACTTGAGAGGTAGAGAGTCTCCATATAAACAAAAGGTGATAGGAGGGAGCATGCCGCTTTACATCTTTATTTTGATTTGGGGTTTGAACTCAATTGTTATAACAGCACATTCAGATATTTTTATTATTTTCTTATAATGAGTGGTAGTCAATGTGGAATTTCTGATTGTCTTTTAATCCTGATTTTAGAATCCCAAATATTTGTTGTCCATACGCAAAATCATAGGCCCAGCTTTACTTGGCTAACCCATTACTGCTGATCCATTCCAGGTTCAGGAAAGTATGAAACACTGGCTAATTGCTTGATTGGCAAACCATTAACATGCTTCATCAAGGTCTTCAACATTCTCTCCCTTCTTCATTGAAACAATGTGGTAGTAGTGTGTACTTATCTACAAGCTGCAGTGCAGTAACTCACCAAGGCTTCTCTGGCAACACCTTCCAACCTTGTGACCTCTGACATCTGGAAGAACAAAGCCTACAGATACATGGGAACACATGCCAGCCTTGGAAATAGATCTCCAATCTTCAATGTTGTTGGGTCAGAATCCTGGAACTATCTCCCTACAGCACGATAGCTGTACCTATGCCATGTGAACTATAGCGGTTCAAGAAGGCAGTTCACCACCACCTCCTTTAGGAAACTCCGTGATGGGCGATGACTGCTGCTGTAGCCAGCAATACCCAATCCCATAAACCCAAAGGTGTCTCAGCTTTCCCCTTGTAATTTGATTCCTTTAACAAAGCATCTATGTTATATTGATTTTACAGCACGGCACCTTGAAATTGTCTTACTGAACTCCATTTGACAGAAGAAAGCTCAGTTCCTTTCAGACTCCCTTGTAAAAGCTTAGCCACCCTCTCTAAATCCAGACTTCTTGTCATCCATAAATTTAATTATCTTGTATTGTGGCTGTGAAGTCAGACATTGGTTACAGTCCCAACGTCAACTGCAATGGCATTCTGTTAAATGATAACGTTCTGATAACTGCAGGTAGAACCTTTTACATTAGTGTTTCATATTGGAAAACTATTTGAAGAATCAAGATATACCTTAAACCACAATAGAAAGTTTTACTCCACTTATAAACGTGTTGCTGGTAGTGACTAATCACTATGACATTGCAAAAGGATAACAAGTAGAATCTCATGTTTAGATGTTTCCCACACTTGTACTGGCATAGCCAGCAATGTCCTTTGTGGTCACCCAGGTTCAAGCACTACTCCAGTGTTTGAAACACAAATCAAGATTCGTATTCCAGTGCAATCCTGAGGGAGCACTGTGTAGTCGAGGTGCTGCATTTAGATAGGGACCTTAAACAAAGCCCCATCTGCTTCCTCCTATGGATGTAATATAATTTTCTAAACTTTTCTTTATATCTCTGTGCACCTTAGCCTTTTTTCATTTGCTGTCACTATTTGCATTAGCATCCATCTTTGTAATATTTTGTAATTTTGAAGATGCAGGTTGGTTCACCATCAGTTTCTTAAATAAAAGCAAAATACAGCGAATGCTGGAAATCTTAAATAAACATAGAAAATCCTTGAGATACTCTGCAAGTCGAACTGCACATGTGGGGTGAGAAGCAGTATTACTCTTCAGAACCATCCTGTGGGGCAGGATTTTACATGTATTTGGAAAGGCATTGTTTAGGGATAGTCACCATGGTTTTGTGCGTGGGATATCCTGTCGCTCGAACTTGATTGAGTCATTTGAAGAAGTAACAAAGAGGATTGTTGGGGGCAGAGCAGTGGACATGATCTACATGGACTTCAGTAAGACATTCAACAAGGTTCTTCATGGTAGACCGATTAGCAAGGTTAGATCAGACAGAATAGAGGGAGGACTAGCTATATGGATATATAGCTATATGGAGTTCGAAGGTGGTGGAGGAGGTTTGCTTTTCAGACTGGATGCTTGTGACCAGCGGTGTGCCGCAAAGATCAGTACTGGACCACTGCCCTACGTCATTTATATGAATTATTTTAATGTAAACGTTGGAGGTGTGCTTAGTAAATTTGCACATTACACCAAAATTGGAGGTGTAGTTGACAGGGAAGAAGGATGCCTCAGAGTACAACAGATTCTTGTTCAGATTCTTGTTCAGATGGACCAATGGGCCAAGGAGTGGCAGAGTTTAATTTAGATAAATCTGAGGTGTTGCATTTTGGAAAGGCAAATCAGGGCAGGACTTGTACTCATAATGGTAAGAAACTGGGAGTGTTCCTGAACAAACTTGGAGTGCAAGTTCATAGTTCCTTGAAGGTGGGCTCACAGGTGGATAGGATAGTGAAGAAGGCATTTGATATGCTTGCCTTTATTGATCAGGATATTGAGTATAGGAGTCGGGAGTTCATGTTGCAGCTGTATAGAGCATTGATTAGGTCACTATTAGAATACTGCGTGCATTTCTGGTCCACTTGCTATAGGAAGGATGTTGTGAAACTTCAAAGAGTTCAGAAAATATTTACAAGGATTTTGAGGTTTGAGCAATAGGGAGAGGCTGAATAGACTGGGGCTATTTTCCCTGTAGCATCAGATATTGAGGGGCACTTGTAGATAGGGTTATAAAATCATGAGGAGCATGGATAGGATAAATAAACAAGGTGTTTTTCCCACGTTGGGGGAGTCCAAAATTAGAGGGCATAGGTTTAAGGTGAGTGGGCAAAGATTTAAAAGGGACCTAAGGGGTAATTTTTTCATGCAGATAGTGGTGGGTGTATGGAATAAGCTGCCAGAGAAAGTGTTGGAAGCTGCTACAATTACAACATTTAAAAGGCTTCAGGATGGGTAAATGAATAGGAAGGGTTTACAGGGATATGGGTCAAATGCCGGCAAATGGGGCTAGATTTATTTAGGATATCAGGTCAGCTAGGATGAGCTGGTTGAAAGGATCTGCTTCCGTGCTGTACATCCCTGACTCTAAGAGCACGTCAGACTCAACATTGCTTCAATCTCCATAGGTGCTACCAGACAATTTCTCTCCAGCATTTTTTGCATTTGTACTATTAATTTCTTTTCTGTTGCAAAAGGAACACTAACCACATCTTCTTGCATAACTGCATCCCTTATTGCTCATTATAATCTAATGAAATCTGGCTAATTTGCATTACTTTTACATTCTTCCAGAAAACTTGCTCAGAATTGTATAGAGCATTTTAATGTTTCGAACCAGATCTTGAGTCCAAGACCCAGTTCAGGACTTGAATAAATAATTTAAGCTGCCACGTCAGTGCACTGTAGAGAGTGTTTCGCACTGTTCAAGGTGTCATCTTTCAGAAGAGATATGAGGATGGGGCCTGCCAAGTTGTTTGGGAGAATGTAAAATATCTTGTACTATTGAAATAAGAGCATGAAATTCTCCTGGTGACTGGCAAAATTCCACTAACAACAGATTACCTAGATATTTACCTTAAACATTCTTCATGGATCATCACTTTTTCTATATGCAAGCTGCCAAATTTTCCTAATAACAAGAATGGCTACACTTCAAAAGTAATTTGACTGAGAATTGAAAGATGCAGAAGGAGTGGAAGTTTTTCCCTTTAACTACGGACTTATACAAGACAAAAATTATCGCCTTGCTTTGTATGTTTTAAAAACTTCTGGTGCATTGTATATCTGCATTTCTGTTCCCCTGCTCTGTTTCCAGAATCTCAAGTACTACAGTACAGAAAGGGCCATGTGGCCCATCGTTTCTGCACCAGCTCTTCAAATGAACAATCTTTCCTGGTGCCAGTCACCTACTTTTTCATCATACTGTGGCATAATACTTTTATCTAAGAAATTGCCCAATGCCTTTTTGAATACCTCTATTGAACCTGCTTCCATTTCTCTTCCAGGGAGTGTATTCCATTTCCTAACTACTCACTGAGTGAAAAAGTTTGTTTTTGGTATCACCTTTGCCGCCCATGTAAATCACTTTAAATCTGTGTGCTTCATTCTTCTTTTACGCCAGGAACAGTTCCTCTACTCCACCCAGCCCACTCACCTATATCAGTACTCCTGTTAGCCTTTTTCTAAGGAAAATAGCTCCATCTTGTTCAATCTGTCCTCGTCATTGAAGTTTCTTATTCCTGGAACCATTCACGTAAATCTCTGTTGTACTCTGTCCAGTGTATTCACATCCTTCTTATAATGTGTTACTCAGAACTGTACATAATACTCTGGCTGAGTCTAATAAGTGTCTTCTATAAGTTCAATGTTGCCTCTTTGCTTTTGTATTCTGTGTCCCTGTCTTCAGATGGTTATGCAGACCTGATAGGCAGAATAGCCTCTATCTAGACCGTAATGATTCTATGATTTAATTTTCTTTCTAACTCATACTTGTCTCCATTGAAACCTGTCTGCCACCTATCTACCCACTCCAATAAAAGTTTAAAGTTTTGTTATTCAAGGCATAATTTCTTTCCCAAAACTTCCAAAATGTGACGCTTCATTATGAACTTTAACTTCCATCTGCCTGCTTATTATACCAGACTATGTAGTTACCCCAAACATCTAATCATTTGCCCTCACCTGCAATTTGGTGTTTTTAGCAAATTTCAGATGTGGCCTCAAGTTTTAAGTCCAGGTCATTCATGTATAGAGATGGAGCTTGGTGCAATTGTCACATCCTCGGAATGAGAGTGATATTGCCCAATGCATTGCAAGGATTTGTCTCAAACATGAAGAATACTTCAGAAGTGGTAATAAGGATACTGATGCATGCAGACCTGGAGTATTGGTACATAACATAAGAAATGGGAGCTAGTGTAGGCCAAAGAACCCCTTGAATCTGCTCCATCATTCAACTATAGCTGACTTGCTTCAAATTCACTTTTCCATCCATTCCTCATATCCTTTATTTCTCAGAGAAAT
Source organism: Stegostoma tigrinum (assembly GCF_030684315.1). Taxonomy (NCBI): domain Eukaryota; kingdom Metazoa; phylum Chordata; class Chondrichthyes; order Orectolobiformes; family Stegostomatidae; genus Stegostoma; species Stegostoma tigrinum. The sequence continues at coordinate 6,004,891 of NC_081389.1, read as the reverse complement.
CAAATAGATGTCTATCTCAGGTCTTCTACACAGGGGTGCAGCATCCACAACCCTTTGGAGTGAAAAATTCGAAAGATTTGCAAAGCTCTATGTGAAGAAATCTCTCTTCATTGTAACCCCAAATGATGAGCCCCTGATGCTGAGACTTTGTCTTCATGCTCTAGATTCCCTAAACGGAGGAGCCACCCTCCAGTGTCTCGCCTGCCAAGCTCTTCAGAACTTGTATAATTGAATAAGATTGCCTCACATTATTCTAAACACCCAGAATAGGCTCAGCTAGGGGAGGTGATAACCCCAATGGCCTTCTAACTAACCTATTAATCTGGAAACTCAGATAATGTTCTGGGGACCACAATTGAATCCTGCCATGGCAGATGGTAGAATTTGAATTTAATAAAAATCTGGAATTAAGAATCTAAAAATAACTGTGATGTCATTGTTATAAAAACCTATCTGGTTCACTAATGCCCTTTTAGGAAAGGAAATGTGCTGTCCTTACCTGGTCTGGCATACATGTGACTTCAGACCGATGGCAATGTGGTTGACTCTCAACAGCCCTCTGGGCAGTTAGGAATAGGCAATAACATTTGAATATAAAAAAAACTCAGTCTTTTATCATGCCAACACCACCATCCCAGGGACCAACCTGATAAACGTTTACCATACTGCAAGTGTATCATCGCTTAGACATGGAGAACAAACTGTGCACGTATGTAATCTTGCCAAAGCTCAAAATAATTGTGGCAATATTCTTTACTCCTTATTTTATATTCTTGTGAATATATTCTTGTACTGAATTAGGCACAGTAGATAATGTGTTTTTAATGTGAGGACATTCTTCACGTGCAGGAATTGGCTTATTTACAATTGCATCGGTGGATTATGCCAGACACGTTTTACTATCCTAATATTTGTTTTCTTTCTCCGCCATCAGATCTTCACTAAATATAATCAAAGAATTATAGAAAAGAATCAAAGAAAAGCTATTGTGTAGATGTAGGCAAAATATGCCACAGATCAGGTTAAGTTTTAGTTACTTCTCTAATCCCTGCATTTTTACACTACTTCAGGGATTTTTGATCAGTTACTGTTTACTCTGTATCCTGCCTTCAAGCCAATTTTGTATCCAAGGTAAAGACATTACCAGGCTGAAGAACCTCCAAACCAGACAACTGATAAATTAAACAATTTGTTTGTCTAGTACAGTGCATAAGAGGTCCTCTTTAAGCTTCATGGATATAGGTATGAATTTACAAGAGCCATTGTTTAAGAAATCACAGATTAGATTAGATTAGATTCCCTAAAGTGTGGAAACAGGCCCTTCGGCCCAACAAGTCCACACCGACCCTTGGAGCATCCCACCCAAACCCATCCCCCCCCCGCTTCATAACCCACACACCCCTGAACACTATGGGCAATTTAGCATGGCCGATCCACCTAGCCTGCACATCTTTGGACTGTGGGAGGAAACCGGAGCACCCGGAGGAAACCCATGCAGACACGGGGAGAACGTGCAAACTCCGCACAGTCAGTTACCCGAGGCTGGATTCGAACCCGGGTCCCTGGCACTGTGAGGCTGCAGTGCTAACCACTGAGCCACCGTACAGAGGTACTGCTGAAGTTCAGCCAGCTGAAGGTGTTAAACTTTGCACCACCAAACATTTCTCCAGCTAGAAACAATACTCACCAGGGCTCTGACTGTGGATCGATGTGGAATTGGATGGAAAAATCCCAGATCACTAGGGCCAGCCATTGAGCCAATGCCATTTAGGAAATCATGGAGAATGCCCAGTGTAGTTGCAAACTTGCTCAGGAATTGGACTGTCAAAATTACCCAAAGGATTAAGACACCTTCCCATTGGCAGGATAACTTGCAATCAGTTCCAGAATAATGATGCACCTACCTTCCAAGAAAACAAGCAAGAGACATTTATTAAACAATTGACATGCTTGAGATCTTGATAACTGAAAACTGCATAACAGCCCTCTGGGTAGCGAGAACTGAGCGTGACTCTAGTGTGTGTGATTAAAAATCTTTCGTTGTCCTACCACAATATGGACAAATTAAATTCCATTGACATTAGCTGGAACTTTGGGAAATAATTGCCTTTCTATAATTCAATCAGGTGAAGGCCTAAACTGTTTGCACTTACCCACATATCCAGTCTTAAAGTAACTTCTCACAGCTGATCCCAAGCAATGACCAAAATCAAGCTTTAGTGTAATAAAAGGAACTATGTGAGTTGTTTGACATATACCAAACTTGATGTTCCAAGTATCCATTTTGAGAGCTAGATACAACAACTTGCATTGCGTAGTTCCTTTGTTTTAAAATTTCTCAAGGTGCTTTTACAGGAGCAATTATCTGACAATGTCTGATATTGAGCCATATCATAGTGTTAGGGTGGTTAACCAATAAAAGTGGCCATGCGTAAAAAAGAATAAATAATTGTCACTGTCTGCTTAGCCCAGATTTTATGTGAAGTGATTCAGAATGCAGTGGGGCCCTAGGGATCATTCCCTTGAAGTGTGCTCCAATATAAGTTGGAAAAGTCTTGCACAGTTCCTTACTGCAATTGTTTCCACTTTTTAACCATAAAGTCCTCTCTCAGCATAATGCTACATCTTGCACAATACTGAACAAATCCCCTGTATTTGCTCCAGGCTCCAAATTACGAAAGAGAATTGTTTGGGCAAACTGCCCAGAAACTTGATCTGAATTCGGATTCTGGTATCATTAATAAGAAAGTTCAGAGAGTCTTTCTCTTCAGTATCGTCCCAAAGGACTGTCTTAAGGCTAAATTGGTAATCCACCTGAACACTCCAACAGTGATGTGATATATCAATTGGAGAGGCACCCTTAGAGTTTCCAGTTAAGAGACATGGTTACACAATTATTAGTAGCTCTCAGTTGTAAGGTTTAGGTTTAGAATTGTGACTTTCAATCAGGCTGGGCTTAATTTCTTGCTCTGTGCAACTTAACCCACAGAGCATGTCCACTAGGACCCTTTGCATTTCTGAAATGAAACAAGGCAAAGATGATAAAGCCTTGGCTGTTAGCCCTGCTTTTTTAGCAGCAGTGAATGCAACCTCTCTACAGTGCAGGGTAATGCATTAATGGACTACAGTGCAGTCACAGCTCCTGAGCTATTTAAAGACATACTAATTTGTCTTTCAAATCCTACACTTGCGGAATGGTTGAGGATAGTTGGTTTAACTTAACTGCTAGTCTTGAAGATAAAATACTTTTGCCCTAATCTGTCTATCCCCCCCTTTACTGCACACCATCCACACCTATTCATTTCTAGCATTGTTAATTATAACAGCGACTTGTGTGCAGCAGTAACTAGGAGGTCCTTCTCCACATTTTGCTTTTCCTTGTTCTAGTGAAGTTCCCAATATGTTCAGTAACTCAATAGTATAGATTCCCAGTTCTGAGGAAGGGTCATTCGACCCGAAATGTTAACGCTGATTCCTCGCCGCAGATGCTGAAAGACATGCTGAGCTTTTTCAGCACTTCCTATTTTTGTTTCTGATTTACAGCATCTGCAGTTCTCTTCGTTTTTATTAAGAGACCACACACTAAAGTGACATGCTGGTTTAAGTTGATGGCATTCCAAGGGAGTGTACCATCAGAGCACTGGACACTTTCCCGTTGTTACCTGAGTGGGTGTGGAAATCTTCAATAATTATTTAAATCAACTTTTTCTGTACTCTGAAGAAGTTGTGAGAAGCTAGGGAAGAGATTGCTGGGCCCCTTGCTGTGATATTTGTATCATTGACAGCCACAGCTAAGGTGTCAGAAGACTGGAGTTGGCTAATGCAATGCCAATATTTAAGATAGGTTATAAGGAAAAGCTAGGGAACTATAGGCCAGTGAGCCTGACATCAGTGGTGGGGCAGGTAGTTGGAGGGGATTGTGAGGGATAGGATTTACATACATCTGGAAAGGTAAGGGCTGGTTAGATATAGCTAGTATGGCTTTGAGTGTGGGAAATCATGTCTCACTAACTTAATTGAGTTTTTTGAAGATGTGGCAAAGAAGATTGAAGGCAGAACAGTAGATGTCATCTAATTGAACTTCAAAGCATTTGACAAGGCTGTGCATGGCAGCATGGTTAAAAAGGTTAGATCGCATGGGATGTGGGGAAGCTAGCCATTTGGATACAAAATTGGCCTGAAGGTAAGAGACAGAGGCTGATGGTGGAGAGTTGTTTTTCAGACTGGAGGCCTGTGACCAGTGGTGTGCCACAGGGATCGTGCTGGGTCCACTGCTTTTTGTCATTTGTGTAAATGATTTGGAGATGAATATAGGAGGCATGGTTGCTAAGTTTGCAGATGACATCAAAATAGGTGGTATATGGACAGTGAAGAAAGTTATCTGACCAGCTTTCCCAAATTAAACTAGTCCCATTTTCCTGTTTTTGGTTCATACCCCTCTAAACCTTTTCTACACAGTACTTGTCAGCATGTCTTTTACATGTATGTTCTTTACAAAATCACACATGACATCCTGTGTAAATGCGATAAAGGTAAACCACTTCTCCTTGCCCTTCTTGGCATGTCAAAGTCTGTAGACATGTTGACCATGCTATCCCTCTCCAGTGTCTCTTTACTGCCTTCTAGCTGGTTGAAACTGCTACCACCTACTTCCATCTTTACTCATCAGTTTGTAGTCAGAGTATCACAGGAGCTGGCTTCCTACTGTTACATCAACACCGTGTCTGACAGTGATCCAGCCCCTTCCTCCCTGGGTGATGTCACCAAAAAAAAAAAGTTATTTTCTCATGTATGGTGATAGCAACCAGCTTTACCTCCTCATCATCATTCACAACTCCTCCATCTTACTAACTTTGACACCAAGCTAAGTTTTCAACATCCAAAGCATCACTAAGGCCACTTACATCAAACTCTAACATTACCTGGCTTTGCCCATCTGTGACTGAAACTTTCATTCAAGCTTTTGTTGTTCTAGATATCAGTCTGCTACTGTGCCGCGGCTGGTCTTCCATGTTCTACCCTCTGTAAACTCGTGACTATCTAGAATTCTGCCTAATTGACATCAAATTCTATTAACCAATAACCTGAGGTTTGCTAACTTGCATTGACTCCCAGTAAATCTTGATTGTAAAATTTTCATCCTTGCCCTGCAATTCCCTGTCCTTAACTTCCTCCAAACTCTCAAACCTGAGATATTTGTGTTAATCTTAATTTGGGCCTCTTAAACATTCTTGGTTTTATTCACTGTACCAGTAATAATTGTTCTTTCAGTTGCTAAAGCCCTAAGCTCTAGAATTGCTTCTTTGCATCCACTCTACCGTGCTTTCCACCTTTTTGAGATGCTTCTTTAAACCTACCTGTTTGATCAAGCTTTGGTTATTTGACCTGTTAACTGCTTTTGTGGTTGAGTGTCCGTTCTTGCTTTATAATACTCCTTTGAAGTGCTTTGTGAAATTCATGTCTTTCACAGTTTTGTTAATTGATAAATTAGGTGACTAGACAAGACTGTGGCTAATGGTTTTCAGTACAAGCAAATGTGAGATCATTTATTTTGGACATGAATTTTAAAAAATACAACTCATGCTTCAGCCATATAAAGCCTCTTGTTAGATCACAATTGATCTAAAGGCATTATATCTGATGAAGGATATATTGGTCTTGAAGGGACTACAAAGTAAATTTAACTTAGAGTTAAGCTACACAGAGAAATTGAACTAACTAGGGTTGTATTTCCTGGAATTTGAAAGAAAAGGGATTGTTTGATCAAACAGGGTAGAATGAAAGGAACTACTTCTTTTGAGTTGGGAGTATAGGATTCACGAGGCATAATCTTAAGTTAAATTCAGACTTATCAGAAGTGAAATTATATTTCTTCAATGGCACAATGATAGTAGTTTGGAACCCTGTTAAATAAATGTCAATTGGTGCTAGATAAATTGTTATTTTTTAAAACAACTTCATAGATGCTTTTGCACGAACATTTTAAAGGATAAGGGATGAGGACAGGTTGATGGAGTGAGGTTGTAGATCAACCGTAATCTAAATAAATGATAGAACTTACTTAACCAGAAGCAAACCATTAACTGTTATAAGTCTAGACTGAACTCATTTAAACTAAATGCCCTCATTGAATTACAGTCTCAAGCCGCTTAATTCTTAGGGCAGAACTTGAGTCTTAAAAGAACTGCAGGACATAATCAAAGCACTGTGGATGCTGGAAATACTCAGTCGGTCAGTTGACATCTGTGGAGAAAAAGGGTGTTAACGTCTCAGATGGCAGCTTGTTTTCTGGAGCATGAAAGCTTGTTTTACTTGTGAGAGCACATTCTGTATTTCATTGATACTGCTTTGTAGAAGAAAAAGTCTGCTTAAAGGTTTATTTATTAACTGTATGAGCAGTAACATAAATTGTAAGCACCGTTTTTGCGTATGTGCCTCCCAGGATCCTAAAGAACAAATATTCATGTTTTCTGCACTGACAAGCTGTCAGGTTCTGCTTGAATTAGAATTTTCAGTATTTCTTGTTTGAGGCAAATGACACCACAACCATCAAAATCCAATATCTGTCCATCTGCATATTAGACCCCAGCATTTCATTGATTATGTAAACATTGTCTGCAGTATGCAGATACTATCTATTTCCATTCGCTGCCTGGACAGTATTCCACAGAATCAGAGAATGGGATCATTCATGCCCTTAACTGCTTGTACAGTTAGATTGTTTTGCTTTTGAACAGGTCTGTTGAATCTTATGTGAACCTGCATGTGTTTATCCCACGCTGACATTGTGTTCATTTTCTCATTGCCTAACCACGCACCATTTTCTTCAAGTCCTGTGCTTTTCTCAAATAAAAATATGCTTAAGCTGAAGAACTTTACAAATGTGTTCTTTTGAAGGTATTTAACTAATCAAGAACTAATCAGTGAAAGAAGGGAAACTTATAAGGTATGATTTCATTTGAAATTTAATTGTCAATATTACTGACATTCATATATTCTAATCCTAATTCTGCTGCGGATAATGCTGAATGTATTTTTTCTTAATGTCCATCCTAATGAACTACAGTCAAGTAGATCCAGTCAAAATCCTTTTTTAATCAAGATTAGATTAGATTCCCTATAGTGTGGAAACAGGCCCTTTGGCCCAACAAGTCCACACCGCCCCTTATCAAGTTCATAAATAAGCGAGAAATTTGATTCCTTAAAAGTCTGAGGTAGCTAATCTTGTTCAGGACCGGAAACAGACATCCAATTTCATTTCCCAAGCTAGGGATTGAGTCAACTGCTCCTGCAATGTGTGAGGATGAGAGATTAGGCTTAATTATAACTAAAAAAAATTAGTTTTTTATAATTTTATAACAGTGTTTCATGTTCACATGGTTAATGCTAACACATACTTTTGCCAGTGGCTGATGATGCCAGACAATATTTGTTATCATCGGGAACTTCGGAAGGAAAGTTGAGGTAAAGGGAGAAGTGGTTAAATATAATGACTAGCAAAAGTGCAGCACTTAATTCTCTTTTTGAAAAGACCAAAAGCCCTGATCCTTAGTATGTTTGAGATTAAATCATACAACCTAACCAAAATAAGTTAATTTTTTTTGAGGTTGTGGGAAGTTGAATGGAGTCAGTCCTGTGAAAGTGGTCTGTTGCCATGGATCAGGTTTAAATTGATTAGGAGGAGTCCAGTGTTACCTCGTTGGTATTTTATTCATAGGGAGAAGTGGAAAAGAGCATCTCCAGAATTTAGATGCCGTTCTGCAGAGACTTACAGATTATGGCTGAAGCATGAGGGAAGACAAATGCTAACTTTTAAAATCTTCCATCAAATGATTAGGCCAGGTCATTGATGCTAAGGGACTAAACCATTCACCTTCTAAAGTAAAACTAATGATTGAAGCAACAGCACCTAACAATGTAAACCAATTGCACTCATATTTGGCTGAAAGAACTGCAGGTGCTGTAAATCAGAGACAAAAATAGAAATTGCTAGAAAAGCTCAGCAGGTGTGGCAGTGTCTGTGGAGACAAATCAGAGTTAATGTTTTGGGTCAAGTGACTGTTCCTGAGAACTGTGTTCTGAGGACTTTTGACCTGGTGTTCCAGGTATGATGCAACTGGTTAAACCATTCGGCTTTAAGCAAAACAAATTTTATTTCAACACTACAATTGAAACACAACAAAAGAAAACAGAATTTTGAGTAACTTAACTGTTGAAAAACCTAACCAACCTAATACAGCAACTTAACTAATTAACTGTTCTAATATTGTAACATCCTATAAACTTGGCAATAAGGTAAAGTTAAACAGGCAGGAAAGAACAACACCTGGTGAGCGATTTCAGAAAAAGTCAGAAGAATCCTTCACTGATGCTTGCAAAACTTGTGGTACTCAAAACATCTTGTGGACTGCTACAGCTGAAAGAAGCTAGAAAAAATCTGAACTGGGAGAACTGGCAACTCCCTTTCCACTGTTAAACTGTTACTCCCTAGGCTCCTTGGCACCTCAGTCTTTATAAACTCACTTCGGAAAATAACCAAAGACAGAATAATGTTTTTAAAGTGACAGCATCATCACATAAACCAACTACCCAAGATCATTATGACGTGGTCAGACTGAAGGAGAGAGCTTGAAGCTATATTTGTTGGCCAGCACTTGACTCTGAAGTTGAGGAGAAGGTGGGAATATAATCAGCCTGTGTATGAGTTCACAACCTACCTACGCTAACATCATTACAGCTATTGAAATGGCCAGAATGGCCATGGCAAAGAATCTATGTTGGCCTTTTGAAAGAAGAATGATTTTCATTGTGGTTGACACACGTGGTAAACAGTCATCATGAAGATGACTTCTTCAAAGCAAATCATGCGAGGTTTGATTATCCAGAACAACTTGTTAGTGATAATGGACTACAGTTTATAGCATGAGTTTAAGGACTAGCTAAAGCAGAATTGAATCTAGCTTATCTGATCAGTTCCTTATCACCTGGCCACAAATGGTTTGGCTGAAAAATTTGTTCAGACAATGAAAGATTCCTTAAAGTTACCACAACCCAAAATATTAAGCCAGCTTTTGTTAACATACTAAAACACAACCTACTTGACAACTCAAAGTTCTCCAGTATCGCTCATGGTACAGCATAAATCACACATGGCATTTGATTATCTGAATAACAAAAGACATTCTTAATGGGAAACAGTAGAATCCAGTTTTCCAACAAGATAACAAGACTAAAACACCATGTTTTCCAATAAGGTCACAAAGTGTTGGAGGATTGACACCATCTAGCAAGAAATGGGTACCAGCTATCATGTGGCGCAGGTTAGACTGGTTTTCTGTACCATGCAGAGGAGTGATTATGTATGGAGAAGACTGTGTAGTATGGAGAAGAAATTCTTGACAGCCAAAACAAATGTTCCAGGGAGAGTATGAATTGAAGATTGACAAATAACTGTGTCAAACAGAGACCTGGATATACCTGAGGACAAACATTAACTGGAGTATCTGAGGCAGGTAGTACATTTGTGGAGAATACCGTGACATTGTGCAAGCCTCTACATGTTCACTCATCAGGAAACAAGAACGACAGGTGATCTTCCTAGTACACCTAAAACACTGGAGGTTAAATCCATTGAAAAAAAATGCAGACGCCTGAGGTGTGCCAAAATCCAGAGAGGAATTAACCACCTCGAATGTCTTACCTACTGATTGCCACATGTAAGATTGTAAATGATTTCATTGCATGAACCTCTGTAAAGCGTGAGGGATGTTATCTATTTGTGAAGTATGATACATTGTTGCTGTGAATCACATCATGTGATGGCTGTTTTGGATGGACAAGAAGCTGAATCTAACTTTGTCTGTCACTTGAACACCTTCGTAATAAAGCTCCTGCTGTTGAACCCTTTGGCCTCATGATGTTCCTTGGTACTTAATACTGATGGCATTCAGCTCCATCTCATACTGCCTCTCTCAATTACTACTCCATTGCAGAATTATCTCACATTGAACCATTCCGGTCACAGCCTTAATATCATATTTGACTCCAAGGTGAGTTTCTGACAAAACATTCATGTCATCACTATGACCTCCTATTTCAACTCCATAACACAGAATCCCCTATAGTGCAGAAAGAGGCCACTTGGCCTATCAAGTTTGTACTGACCCTCTGAAGAGTGTTGCACGCAGACACACCCTATCCCAGTAATTCCACAGTTTCCCTGGCGTGCATATCCCTGGACACTATGGGCCAATTTAACATGGCCAATCCACCTAACCCCCACATCTTTGGACTGTGGGAGGAAACTGGATCACAAGGTAGAAGCCCACATGGGCATGGAGAAAGCATGCAAACTCCATATACAGTTGCCTAGGGCTGGGATCAAACCAGGAATACAGGCATTGTGAGAAGCAGTGCGAGCCACTATGCCACCCTGCTTCACATCTACTGGAATCCTCATCCTTTGTTACCTCCCAACTTGAGTATTCCAAAGCACACCTGACCAGTCTTCCACATTCTACCTTCGAAAACTTGAACATGACCAAAATTATTCCATGTGTTCTGACAGTCATCACGATTCTGTTCACCCATCAACCCAATGCTGTTCCTGACCTAAATTTAATTCATGGTTTTTCACGTTGATTTCTTATTCTTAGCCTCTTTTTGGAATCATTCCATGGCCTCACCATGTCTATCTCTCTTTAATATTCAGTAGCACATAACCATCGTGTGATATCAGCGCTCATCTACTTATCCTTTGTACGTTCCCACCGTCAATTGTTCTACCATCGGTGGCTATGTCTGCAGCTGTTGAAACTTTGGAATTCATTCCCTGCACCTCACTGCTACTACCATTTTTTTTATTTCCTCTATTAAGATGTTTCTCTTTGATGTTTTAACCATTTGGCTGACACAGTCATATTTGGTTTGATATCAGATTTTGTTTCATAAAGCTCCCTTAGAGAGATTTAGGTTACTGCATTGCATTAAATGTGTTAATAATAAGGTGTTCTTATAATAAGTGCCTAATTAAATTTACTTCTTTTTCTCCTCCTTTTATATATGATTACATGGTCACTCAGTTTGCTTTAAGATATTCAGTTCCGTTTTTTCTTCAGATATAGTCTCACCAAGCATCTAAACAAATTCAACAAGACTTCTTTCATTCCGTACTCAACCCTTCTCACAATAAAATCCAACATCCCATATGCCCTCCTAATTACTTGCTGTACCTGCATGCTAGCTATCAGTGACTTCCTTTTGACATCCACCCTTGCCAATTTCTCATTTCAGAAATACCTTCATTCTCTTTCCTTATTAAAGTGGGTAACTTGACATTTTTCCATATTATGTTCCCTCTGCCATGTTCTTGCCCACTCACTTAACCTGTCTAGATCCCTGAAAACTTCTTTGTTTTCCTCCTTAGAACTTACATCCCCATTTAGTTTTCTGTCATCGGCAAACCTGGTCATGTTACATTTGGTTTCCAAATTCAAATAATTTATAAAGATTGTGAATACCTGAGTCTAAACACTGATCCTACTAGTCACAGCCTCTAACCTCAGTATGATCTGTTTGCTATTTGGTTTACGATTTCTCAGTTCATCCAGTATGTTACTCCCAATCCCATGTCTCTAATCTTGCTTAACTGGTCTGCTTGAAATTTTATCAGAAGTCTTTGGAAAATTCACATGAACAACGTCCACTGGCTCTACTTTGTCTATTCTGTTAATTGCATCCACAAAAATAACTGTAAACCAAATGTTCCCTTCCATCCTGTCTGTGCCCAATCCTGCCGTTATTTTTTAAGTACAGTGACCATTCTTGAGAACAAACCTCCTTCCAGTTCTGAAGAAGGTTCACAAAATTCAAAACATTATCTCTGCTTTTTCTCCACGTATATTGCCTGAACAACTCTGTTTCTCCATCAATTTCTGTTTTTGTTTCAGATCTTCAGCTTCTGCATTTCTTTGTTTTATGTTGTTTTCTAAGTGCACATTTGTTGTAACAACTTCTCACATGCTGCCTACAACTGATGACAGTACTGTGGAAAATCAGCCGTAATCTAGTTGAACCTCAGCACAGTATGAGGAGCAAAATGGCCTTGTCCTATTTCCTATGTCTGTCATCTGTATGTGCCGTGCGGCTAAAAATTCAGCCAGGAAGTCTACTCCTGGGTTATTTCTAATATAAGTCTTCTGAAACCAGCTGCTAGATGTGTTTTACTTGACTGCTGCACCTTTGCACAGTAGCACAGTAGCATACTTTTTGGAATTTGGGAAGCATGGAGTCAGATATCGTAGTGACCTCATATTCATATACTTTTTACTGCCTGGAAATGTCTCATGACATTCATATCAGAAGTTTGTAGTTTTTGATAAAATATTTCATCAGCAACTGCAATGTTTTCAAACAAAGGTCATTTTCTTCAATATGATGAAGTTAGGACAAAATTATCTCATTGTATGCTGACAGTTATGTTGATTTAATGAAGTGTTATTTGTTGCAGTATAGGAAAATGAAAGCCAGCAATTCATATAATTGAACCAAGTATTGCATTGAAGGGATGCCTTTTCTTTTTGTTTGGAGAAACTCCCAAATCTTTGTGTGCTGGTATCCATTTACAGGATGAGACTCTCTTTCTGAGAAATCTCTGGAACTCTTCTGAGAATGTGGACTGAGTTGGAGAGAGCAGCTTATTTGTGTGGGTGTGTAGTTCAAATGCATGTTCACTCACTTGCTGAGAAATGTTACTGACATTGTATTTCCATTCAACTATTTTGTATGGCATACATAAATACCATTTTCACAGTCAAATCAATTTATATACAATTACATTCAAACTGAAATAATTCTCAGTGGAAAAAGTCAAGCCTGTTTAGTGGAATTAAATGATTGTTGCAGCTTTTCCATTAGTTCCAAACCTATTACTGCTGCAGGCCTAAAGATCAACTGGAACTCAGTAACAAATTATTTTACTGGCCTGCAGACAACTTGGGGGATAAAGAAAGCTTAATGGAATGCTGTTGGTCTTTTTATCTGAAGGACGAGAATATGGGGTCATGCTGCACTTACACATAGTCCTGTTTAGGGCAAATTTGGAGAAACTATTTCTGCTGGTTGAGGAGACTTGGACTTGGGGCATAATCTAAAAATTAGACACTGTCATTTTAAGATGGTAAAAATTTAAAATTACTTTTGAAACTGAGGTGATAGATTTTTGATAGGCAGATTTCTGATGGATTTTGAAGGATATTGGGACAATTGCAGATAGATGAAATTAGTCATAGATCAACCATTATCTCCCTTTCTGAAGTAATGATTTCAAAGAGCTAAATGATCTATATCTGTTCCCGTGCTCTTCAGTAACACTTCCCTGTTTGGCAGCAAAGCATTTGTAAATCTGGCCTCAGTTCAGTAAAACACTATGCTGTTTTCAGCAGTGTGTTCATACTTCTCTACAAACTCCAAGAGGTAACCTATGCTTGAGAACTGTTCAGAAAAATATTCAATCTTGAGTTATTTCAGTATAGCGCAGTTAAGATGCAAATACTCCAGACGCACAACGCTGTATAAAACCGTTAAAATGCAAATTAGTGGATTATTTAAAATTTCCTCTAAGTTCTTTCAATTAAGAAACTAACTGTGTAAACCTCTGTTTTCCATCTCGAGGCAGTACATTCATTAAACAGTATTGAGCCAGAAACACCAGTATGGTGTTTTCTTTTAATGCACGTGGGATGTGGACATCTCTGCTGGCTGACATTTACTGCCCATATATGCACTTGAAAAAGTAGTGGTGATCTGCAGTTCATTTGCTGTAGATAGACCCACGATGCTGTGAGGGAAGGAATTGAGATTTTGCATTAATGATAATGAAGGAATGGCAATATTTTCCAAGTCAGGATAGTGAGTGACTTGGAGGGGAACTTGCAAGTAATGTTCCCATGTATCTGCTGTCCTTGTCCCTCTAGATGGAGGTGGTCATGGGTTTAGGAGGTGCTGCCTGAGAAGCTTTGGTGAAGTTCTGCAGTGCATTTTGTAAATAGTACATATTGCTGCTACTAAGCATCACTGCCGGAAGCAGTGAGTGCTTGTGAATGTTAATGGTGTCAAGCTTATTGACTGTTGTTGAACTGCACTCATCCAGGCAAGTGGACAGTATTCCATCACTCTCCTGACTTGTGTCTTGTAGATGGTGGACAGGTTTTGAAGAGTCAGGAGGTGAGTTGCTTGCAGTATTCCTGGCCTCTGACCTGCTGTTGTGTTTATGTGGTAGGTGCAGTTGAGTTTCTGGTCAATGGCAACTAGCCAGGCTCTTGATAGTGGGAGAGTTCAGTGATGGTTGCACCATTGAATATCTTGGGGCAGTGGTTAGTTTGTCTCTAATTGGCGATGGTCTTGCTCGGTATTTATGTGGCACAAATGTTAATTACCACTTGTTCAGCCCAAGATTGGATGTTGTCCAAATCTTGTTACATTTGAACATGAACTCCTTCAGTATCCGAGGAGTCACAAATGATAATGAATGTTGTGCAATCATTGGAAACATCCCCATTTCTGACCTTGCGCTGGAGAAAGGATCTTCCATGAAGCAGTTGAAGATAGTTGGACCTAGTACTTTGATTTGCTGGACTAACTGATCTCACCTTGGATGCTGTAACCATGCTGCCATCAGAACAAAATTTGCTTAGAGATCTGATGAAGACTGCATGCGCGCCATGTGGGCAGTAAACAAAAGCAGAATTGGTCTTAATTGATGCCTTTGGTGAATAGCCTGCCAAATCTCATTAGCTTGCATGAAAATTGATCAGTTGAGAGAAATAATGAGAATGACATAATGTAGTATTGGAGAGAAAGCATTTAGGTGAAGATTAATTTCATTTCACTTGTTTGTTTAATGCTAATGCAATAATTTAAAAATGTTTTTGTAAGATGAAAATGAAATTCAACAAAGGATTTGTATTTAATTTACAGTTTGAATAAAGTAATGGTTAAATATCCAATGCTTAATTGGCAGATCATCAGATGTAATTACAGTTTAATCCTTTGTGGAACTTAGAGGTTGACCAAATCCCTAATGTATTGTTGTACCTTGTTGGCAATCTAAGTTATGCTTGAAAATACAATTCTGTGGCACAACTCTTTTTAATTCCTCTACTGACTAATTGGTTTTGTCCAATATTTGGCACTTTTCCTATGAATCACCCAATCAGTTTCCCTTTCCCCACAAAACAGTCAATCAACTAGAAAATTGCTGGGTGAACAGTCTATCTCGATCTAGTGGATTGTCCACCTGCTCTTATATTCTGGTGAAAGTGATTTTTGAACCCTGGTGACTTCTGAAAGCTGTTATCAATTGAAGAAATATCTGTGCACCCCAAAGTAAACCAATTTAATCTATCGACTGCTCAAATCAAGTTCTTTTATAAGTCTTGTTGGTGACTAATGGGGTTTTTTTTCTTAATTTATTCATGGAATGAGGTCATCGCTGGGTAGGCCAGCATTTATTGCCCATCCCTAATTACCCATAGGTGAGTTAAGAGCCAGCCACATTGCTATGGATCTGGAATCGCACATTGGCCAGACCAGGTAAGGATGGCAGTTTCCTTCTCTAAAGGACATTGGTGAAACAGATGAGTTTTTCCTACAACCAACAATGGATTCATGGTCATCATTAGATTCTTACTTCCAGATAGTTACTGAATAAATATTCCACCATCTGCTGTGGTGGGATTCAAACGCTGGACCCCAGAATGTTATCTGGGCCTCTGGATTAAAAGGTGAGGAGTGACCTGCTGTTAAACCCTACTGTAAAAATCACATTTCCTAAAATAAAGAAATTGCATTTATATGATGTTTTATTGTCAGATCAACTGGGCTGATATACTGTATTGTGTAGGAAAATTGTGGTCCAACTATATTTCCAGTAGAAAGGGAATGGAACGCTTTGCCTGCAACGGTAGTAGATTTACCAACTTTAAGTACATTTAAGGCATCATTGGACAAGCATATGGACGTACATGGAATAGTGTAGGTTAGATGGGCTTGAGATCGGTATGAAAGATCGGCACAACATCGAGAGCTGAAGGGCCTGTACTGTGCTGTAATGTTCTATGTTCTATACTTTATTAAAAACCAGCATGAAATCCCATTGTCATGGGATCACATTTCCACTGGATGTATAATATTAAAGGGATCTTTAGTGACATCCAGTTTAGTTAATGCACTTTTATGGATGCACGTACAAAATCAAAAGAACCCTGGCTTTCGTTTCCCTAAAATCAGCTATTTCTGCTCTTAAATGATTATATCCAGCAGAGTTGGCTGTGCACTATGCATAGTTTAAAATACTGCAGTGCAATTCCAATTAGAGTGAATCATTTTGTTAAGTAGGATTTTCTGCGACTATACAAAAGGTTGCATTTGGGGCAAGTACATGCATGCGGATGAATTGCCAGGTTTTATTCTGTGCACTCTGTACTTACTGAATGAACAACTAACTGTTCCTTTGGGAAGAGGATGAAATACAGCAGTCTTTCTTTCTTATTCACTAGTGTATTAATTTGGTTAGCATTTACTTTATACACGAAATTTGTGTTTATTCTGGTGGAGATATTGCGAATGACATTTTCACTATTGTTAGACTGGGTTCTGTACATGGGAATCAATGAAATATCAAGAGAACGAGATCACATTGTTAAATGTGATGTGATGTGATAATGGGAACTGCAGATGCTGGAGAATCCAAGATAATAAAGTGTGAAGCTGGATGAACACAGCAGGCCAAGCAGCATCTCAGGAGCACAAAAGCTGACGTTTCGGGCCTAGACCCTTCATCAGAGAGGGGGATGGGGAGAGGGTTCTGGAATAAATAGGGAGAGAGGTGGAGGCGGACCGAAGACAGAGAGAAGATAGGTGGAGAGGAGAGTATAGTTGGGGAGGTAGGGAGGAGATAGGTCAGTCCAGGGAGATGGACAGGTCAAGGAGGTGGGATGAAGTTAGTTGGTAGGAAATGGAGGTGCGGCTTGAGGTGGGAGGAGGGGATGGGTGAGAGGAAGAACAGGTTAGGGAAGCGGAGACAGGCTGGGCTGGTTTTGGGATGCAATGGGGGGAGGGGACGAGATGGGCTGGTTTTGGGATGCAGTGGGAGAAGGGGAGATTTTGAAGCTTGGAAGTCCACATTGATACCATTGGGCTGCAGGGTTCCCAAGCGGAATATGAGTTGCTGTTTCTGCACCCTTCGGGTGGCATTGTTAAATTGTGTGTTTGTAATACAGGCACCATATTCTTAGTAATACAATCTTCCTTTCCCTGGTGTGTTTGTGACAGATCATTTTTATGATACAGAATGTCTGAATTCTTCTGGCGTGTTTACGGGATTTAGAAATGTGTAGATTTGTGGAAACCAAGTGCAGAATAGCCCAGCCCTGTCTTTTACTGCTTTGTTGGAAGTCACCCTCTCAAAGTGTGTGTCTGTGCATGAAATCCACTGGATAAGCGATAAGTAATGTTTATGTAGGAGTTGTTAAATTTAGACTTCCAGAACATCAAACTGACTGGAATGTTCCAAGTTAACATGTAGAATATATGAAAACGTGGAAGTTCAATAAATAGTTATCGGAACCAATCATTGAAAACAGCAAACTTTGTATTCATGGTTGCATTGTCAAGAGGAAAGCAGCTGCTGTTAAAATTCTGCACTTTCAATTGCTAGAGCTGTATACTAGGGTGTGTTGCATTTTGCCTGCTATTATCAGGAGGTAACATAAATGAGACCAGTAGTAGATCTTAAGGTGACTTATACTTGCTTTGCTTATGCAGCCTCACGGCTTATCTACATCAACTCCACTTTCCAACCTTGTCCTATCTGTTGATTTGCCTTTTTCCACCTTTTTAGAAGGTGGGAGACTAGTAAATATTGGCTTTCTGATGGATTTGTGTGAGCTTATTCATAAGTCACAAAGTAAATATGCAGATAAAGCAAACAATTATGACAGCAAATCACATGTCTTTTTGCAAGGGGGTTGGAGTAGAAGAGCAAGGAAATGTTGCTGCAATTATATAGGGCTTTGGTGAAGGCCCACTGGCATACTGCATACTTTTATGATCTCCTTTCATGAGGAAGAATATATATTCTTTAGAATGAGTGCAGTAAAGGTTCACTACAATGATTCCTGGTATCATAGTGCTACGCTAGGAAGGGATGCGAGTAGAATGGGCTTATGTGCTCTGGAGGGTGAGATATGATCTCTCTGCAACATATAAAGCTCTTAAAAACTTGACAGTTTCTTGTGCCAAGTGAATCAAGAACCTGGGGAATAAGTTGAGAAAATCACTGTGGTGTCATGAATCTTTAGAACTCTAATTGCAGAGAGTTATGAATGCTGATTTGTTGAGTACTTTCAAGACTGATCTCAATAGATTAATGAATAATGTGCACCCATAAGGGGTTATGAGCATATGGTGGTAAAATAGAATTGATATAGAAATTTGAATAGTAGGTCTTAAGTATTCTGCTTTTCTGTTCTTTCTATCAAAATGGATAACTTCATGTTTCTGTACGTTATTCTGTTGATGGCCATCTACTTCCCAATCATTTAACTGGTTCATATCCATTTGGAAACACTTTACTGCTTAACAGCTTGTTTTCCCACCCATTTTTCTTTCATCATCATTCTTGATGTATTTTACTTTGCCCTCTCATCTGAGTCGCTGGTAGATTTTTTTGAGTCCTGCTGCAGAACATATAGTTCATTAGTACTATTTACTTGCCTATTGGTGCTCAACCCATGTTAGTCATTTATA